>NW_027423692.1:91946-141946 GCF_048934315.1 Petromyzon marinus | reverse complement strand
GCACAGGAGGTCGTGATTTAGATCACTGGACCCTGTGAGATGTTGACTACCTCGCCAGGTACACAGGAGGTCGTGGGTTCTATCCCTGGACCCTGTGAGATGTTGACTACCTCGCCAGGTACACAGGAGGTCGTGATTTAGATCCCTGGACCCTGTGAGATGTTGACTACCTCGCCTGGTATACAGGAGGTCGTGGGTTCGATCCCTGGACACTGTGAGATGTTCACTACCTCACCAGGTCTACAGGAGGTCTCTCACCGTTCAGTATGATCGCTGGACCCTGTGAGATGTTGACTACCTCGCCTGGCCTACAGGAGGTCGTGGGTTCGATCCCTGGACCCTGTGAGATGTTGACTACCTCGCCTGGTGTACAGGAGGTCGTGGGTTCGATCCCTGGACCCTGTGAGATGTTGACTACCTCGCCCGGTACACAGGAGGTCGTGGGTTCGATCCCTGGACCCTGTGAAATGTTGACTACCTCGCCTGGTGTACAGGAGGTCGTGGGTTCGATCCCTGGACCCTGTGAGATGTTGACTACCTCGCCTGGTACACAGGAGGTCGTGGGTTCGATCCCTGGACCCTGTGAGATGTTGACTACCTCGCCTGGTACACAGGAGGTCGTGGGTTCGATCCCTGTGAGATGTTGACTACCTCGACCGGTACACAGGAGGTCGTGGGTTCGATGCCTGTGAGATGTTGACTACCTCGCCTGGTACACAGGAGGTCGTGGGTTCGATCCCTGTGAGATGTTGACTACCTCGCCTGGTACACAGGAGGTCGTGGGTTCGATGCCTGTGAGATGTTGACTACCTCGCCTGGTACACAGGAGCTCGTGGGTTCGATCCCTGTGAGATGTTGACTACCTCGCCTGGTACCTAGGAGGCCGTGGGTTCGATCCCTGGACCCTGTGAGATGTTGACTACCTCGCCTGGTACACAGGAGGTCGTGGGTTCGATCCCTGGTCCCTGTGAGATGTTGACTACCTCGCCTGGTACACAGGAGGTCGTGGGTTAGATCCCTGTACCCTGTGAGATGTTGACTACGTCGCCTGGTACACAGGAGGTCGTGGGTTGAATCGCTGGACCCTGTGAGATGTTGACTACCTCGCCTGGTCTACAGGAGGTCGTGGGTTCGATCCCTGGACCCTGTGAGATGTTGACTACCTCGCCTGGTACACAGAAGGTCGTGGGTTCTATCCCTGGACCCTGTGAGATGTTGACTACCTCGCCTGGTACACAGGAGGTCGTGGGTTGAATCGCTGGACCCTGTGAGATGTTGACTACCTCGCCTGGTGTACAGGAAGTCGTGGGTTCGACCCTAGACCCTGTGAGATGTTGACTACCTCGCCTGGTACACAGGAGGTCGTGGGTCCGAACCCTGGACCCTGTGAGATTTTGACTACCTCGCCTGGTGTACAGGAGGTCGTAGGTTCGATCCCTGGACCCTGTGAGATGTTGACTACCTCGCCTGGTACACAGGAGGTCGTAGGTTCGATCCCTGGACCCTGTGAGATGTTGACTACCTCGCCTGGTACACAGGAGGTCGTGGGTTCGATCCCAGGACCCTGTGAGATGTCGAACCCACGACCTCCTGCGTACCAGGCGAGGTAGTCAACATCTCAGTAGCCACCACTCACCCACCCACTCACTCACTTACTCACCCACTCACTTACTCACCCACTCACTTACTCACCCACTCACTTACTCACCCACTCACTTACTCACCCACTCACTCACTCACCCACTAACTCATCCACCCACTCACTCACTCACCCACTCACTCATTCACTCACCCACTCACCCACTCATTCATTCACTCACGCACTCACTCACCCACTCACCCACTCACTCACTCACCCACTCACTCACTCACCCACCCACTCACCCACTCACTCACCCACCCACTCACTCACTCACTGACCCACTCACCCACTCACTCACTCAATCACTCACCCACTCACTCACCACCCACCCTCCAACTCACACACTCACCCACCCACTCACTCACCACCCACCCACTCACCCATTCACCCACTCACTCACTCACCCATTCACCCACCCACCTACTCACTCACTCCCTCACCCACCCACTCACTCAATCACTCAATCACTCACTCACTCACTAACCCACTCACCCACCCACTCACCTGCTCACCCACCCACTCACCCACTCACTCAACCACCCACCCACTCAGTCACCACCCACCCTCCAACTCACACACTCACCCACCCACTCACTCACCACCCACCCACTCACCCATTCGCTCACCCACTCACTCACCCACTCACCCATTCACCCACCTACCTACTCACTCACTCCCTCACCCACCCACTCACTCAATCACTCAATCACTCACTCACTCACTAACCCACTCACCCACCCACTCACCCACTCACCCACCCACCAATTCACCCACCCACCTACTCACTCACTCACCCACCCACTCACTCACTAACCCACTCACCCACCCACTCACCTGCTCACCCACCCACTCACCCACTCACTCACTCACCCACCCACTCACTCACTCACTCACCCACCCGCTCACTCACCCACTCACTCACCCACTCACCCACTCACTCACCCACCCACTCACCCACTCACCCACTCACTTACCCACCCACCCACTCACCCACCCACTCACCCACTCACTCACCCACTCACCCACTCACTCACCCACTCACTCACTCACTCACCCACCCACTCACCCACTCAATCACCCACCCACTCACTCACTCACTCACTGACCCACTCACCCACTCACTCACTCACCCACTCACTCACTCACTCACCCACTCACTCACTAACTCACCCACTCACACACCCACTCACCTACTCACCCAATCACCCACTCACTCACCACCCACCCTCCAACTCACACACTCACTCACTCATCCACTCACTCACCCACCCGCTCACTCACCCACCCACTCACTCACCACCCACCCACTCACCCATTCACCCACTCACTCACTCACCCACTCACCCATTCACCCACCCACCTACTCACTCACTCACCCACCCACTCACTCACTAACTCACTCACCCACTCACCCACTCACTCACCCACTCACCCACTCACCCACCCACCCACTCACCCACCCACTCACCCACTCACTCACCCACCCACTCACCCACCCACTCACCCCCCACTCACCCCCAGGATGGAGGGTGAGTGTTTGCTGCGGGTGGATGTTGAAAGGCGGCTGGCTGACGTCCACCGATGGGTGGACGACTTCTCCAGCTCACGCCCCGAGTTGGAGTCTAAGGTGGAGCGACTCCGTGAGAAGTTGTCCACCCTGCAGAGGGAGCACTTACAGGTGAGTGAGTGAGTGGGTGAGTGGGTGAGTGAGTGAGTGGGTGAGTGAGTGGGTGGGTGGGTGAGTGAGTGAGTGAGTGGGTGGGTGAGTGAGTGAGTGGGTGAGTGGGTGAGTGAGTGGGTGAGTGGGTGAGTGAGTGGGTGAGTGGGTGAGTGAGTGAGTGTATGGGTGGGTGAGTGAGTGAGTGAGTGGGCGAGTGAGTGAGTAAGTGGGTGGGTGGGTGTGTGAGTGAGTGAGTGAGTGGGTGAGTGAGTGAGTGGGTGAGTGAGTGGGTGAATGGGTGAGTGTCCTTGACACCAGGACCTACCGTGGAGCTGATCTGCCCTCTGACCATCGACTAGTCATCTGTAAGATGCGCCTGCCATTCTTCCACTCCGGTGGTGGGTGTACACCCAGGACCCCATTCCCACCTAAAGTGGCCTGGTCTCAGTTATCTGATGAAAGTTGCAAGCGAGAATTTCATCATTGCTTGCGGCTGGGGTTGGCATCGTCCCCGACTCCTCCTGATGTCGAGGGTAAATGGGCGAGGTTTAGGACTGTGACTCATGCAGCTACAATGGCTGCTTTGGGTACGCGGTCCAGACCTCCCCAGAGACCCTGGCTGACAGAGAAGGTGTTCAGAATGGTTGAGAAAAATCGACAGGCCCACTGTCATCGGCTACAACATCCCACGTCAGAGAATGAGGAGGCTTACCGCAGCCTTCGCTCGGAGGTTCGGAGAGCCGTGAGGCGCTGCAAGGATGGGTGGTGGTCGCGGGTTGCTGAGGAGATGGAGTCTGCCTCAATAACCCGTGATCACAAATCTCTATTTAACTCCATCAAAAAAGTAACCTGCAGCGCCACACCTATTGCCATCATTAGGGGAAAAAACGGTGATCCAATCTCCGACCCCCAGGAAGGATTATTCAACATCGCCTTGCCAGGCACGCTGAGGAGAGGCTTGCGGAGCCCCAATGCGGTTTCAGGGAAGGGCGGTCCTGCACAGATGCCATATTGTCTGTCCGTCTGCTACAGCAGAGGTGTAGGGAATTCCAGCAAGACCTACATCTCTGCTTTATTGACCTGGTCAAGGCCTATGATACCATCAGTAGGCCTGGGCTCTGAGTCGTTCTTCGTGCTTTTGGAGTCCCTGACCTCTGCTCACGATCATTAAAGACCTTCATGATGGTGAGCAGGCCCGGGTAAAACTACGTGGCCGGGAGTCAGAGCCATTCCCTGTACACCTTGGGGTGCGACAGGGATGTCCTCTCGCTCCCACATTATTAAACATCTATTTTGACCACGTAGTTCGTGAAGCCTTCAATAGCTGTACCGGGGGAATCTCCATATGGTACAGATATAATGGGAGGCTGATCGATGCCCGGGTGCGGTCAAGGGATGGCTCCCTATTGCTCAACCACGTTAAGTATGCCGATGATTTGGTAATAGCTGCTCAGTCAGAGGAGGAGTTGGAGACGCTGCTGCTGAGACTGGAGCGTGCCACTAAGAGGTGGGGCCTTACCATCAGCCCCACCAAAACTAAGCACCTGCCTGGGTATTTTGTACCATCGGACACTCCACCCCCACAACTCCCAATCGGTGATGGGGCAGTTGTGGAGAGAGTGGAGAGTTTCCCATACCTGGGCAGTGTGCTTATGACCGGCTCCAGTTTAAAAGCAGAGGTCTAACTCCGAATCAGTCGAGCGGCAATATCTTTTCATCGGTTGCGTAACGCTGTGTGGAAGCTACCTGGTCTGTCGCTCCGCACTAAGCTTCAGGTCTTCTCGGCCACGGTCATTCCCTACCTTCTCTACGCTTGCGAAACGGGGACCCCCTTAATGGAACATCTTCGCCGGTTGGAAACATTTAGGCTGGCCTGCCTACAATCCATCCTGGGTTTAACCAGGCTGGATTGTGTGAGGAACTCAAAAATCCTTGAAAGATCTGGGCAGGGTCCCATCGGTGAGCTCCTCCGGCAAGGCTGTGATGGCTGGGTCATGTAGCCCGCATGCCCAGCCACCGCATGCCGAAACAGCTTTTGTTCGGCCGGATTGAGGGGGCTAAGTGGGCGCGGCACGGGCTAGAGAAGAGATGGAGTGATGTGGTACAGGAGAACGTGGAGCTGAGTGGACTTGCCGATGACCGGTACCAGCGGTGTCAAGATCGGCCTCTGTGGAGGAGGCTCGTGAAGGAGGCTACTGGGCAGTTGGAGGCAGTCGCCCTCCAACAACAACGGAGGGCGGAGGAGCGACGCTCACAACAACGAGCGGAGCGCCGGGTGGCTAAAGCACAGCAAGTTGGCACAGTAGGGGGCACAGGTGGTGCATCAGCCAGTCATCTCAGTCAGTCGACCCGTGGCACCTGCTGGGTCTGCCCCGTGACCTCCTGCCAGCGGGCGTTCGACACTTCACGTGGCCTCAAGGTGCACATAGCCTGGCACAAGCGTCGTGGTGACGTCACCACCACTTATTTGCGAATGGCGGTTGTTGTTGTTGTCTGTGTGTGTGACTGTGTATCTGTCTGTGTGTGTCTGTGTGTGTATCTGTCTGTGTGTCTGTGTGTGTGTCTGTGTGTGTGTCTGTGTGTGTCTCTGTGTGTGTGTCGCTGTGTGTGTGTATCTGTGTGTGTGTGTCTCTCTGTGTGCGTGTCTCTGTGTGTGTCTGTGTGTGTGTCTCTCTGTGTGTGTCTCTCTGTGTGTGTGTCTCTGTGTGTGTCTGTGTGTGTCTCTGTGTGTGTATCTGTGTGTGTGTCTCTGTGTGTGTGTATCTGTGTGTGTGTATCTGTGTGTGTGTATCTGTGTGTGTCTCTGTGTGTGTGTATCTGTGTGTGTGTATCTGTGTGTGTGTATCTGTGTGTGTCTCTGTGTGTGTATGTGACTGTGTGTATCTGTGTCTGTGTGTGTCTGTGTCTGTTTGTATCTGTGTCTGTGTGTATCTGTGTCTGTGTGTATCTGTATGTGTCTGTGTGTGTGTCTGTGTGTATTTCTGTGACTGTGTGTGTGTCTGTGTGTGTGTCTCTGTGTGTGTATATGACTGTGTGTGTCTCTGTGTCTGTGTGTGTATCTCTGTGTGTGTATGTGTCTGTGTGTCTCTGTGTGTGTATCTGTGTGTGTGTATCTGTGTGTGTATCTCTGTGACTGTGTGTGACTGTGTGTGTGTCTCTGTGTGTGTCTGTGTGTGTGTGTCTCTGTGTGTACTGTGTGTGTGTATCTGTGTGTGTATCTCTGTGACTGTGTGTCTCTGTGACTGTGTGTGACTGTGTGTGTGTGTGTACTGTGTGTGTGTGTACTGTGTGTGTGTGTCTGTGTGTGTCTCTGTGTGTGTGTCTCTGTGTGTGTAGGCACAGGCTGTGATTCTCTCACAGCTGCTCAGCAGAGACTTCTGGCGTGGCCACGAGCTCCCTCTGCTGTCTGTGGATCCGAGCGAGGCTCTGGGTGAGGCTCTCAGAGCCGGCCTGGCTTACGTGAAGAGCCACGCCTCTGGTACGACCACAACTACCCAGCTCAGCGTGGAGTCTGGGGTGAGTGGATGGGTGGGTGAGTGAGTGGGTGGGTGAGTGGGTGAGTGAGTGGGTGAGTGGGTGAGTGGGTGGGTGAGTGGGTGGGTGAGTGAGTGGGTGAGTGAGTGGGTGGGTGAGTAGGTGGGTGGGTGAGTGAGTGGGTGGGTGGGTGAGTGGGTGGGTGAGTGAGTGGGTGAGTGAGTGGGTGAGTGGGTGGGTGGGTGAGTGGGTGGGTGAGTGAGTGGGTGGGTGAGTGGGTGGGTGAGTAGGTGGGTGGGTGAGTGAGTGGGTGGGTGAGTGGGTGGGTGAGTGAGTGGGTGAGTGAGTGGGTGAGTGGGTGGGTGGGTGAGTGGGTGGGTGAGTGAGTGGGTAGGTGGGTGAGTGGGTGAGTGGGTGAGTGGGTGGGTGGGTGAGTGGGTGAGTGGGTGAGTGAGTGGGTGGGTGAGTGGGTGGGTGAGTGGGTAGGTGGGTGAGTGAGTGGGTGGATGGGTGGGTGAGTGGGTGGGTGGGTGGGTGAGTGAGTGAGTGGGTGGGTGAGTGAGTGAGTGGGTGGGTGGGTAGGTGGGTGGGTGAGTGAGTGGGTGGTTGAGTGAGTGAGTGGGTGAGTGGGTGAGTGCGTGGGTGGGTGGGTGAGTGGGTGAGTGAGTGGGTCAGTGAGTGGGTGGGTGGGTGAGTGGGTAGGTGGGTGGGTGGGTGGGTGAGTGAGTGAGTGGGTGGGTGGGTAGGTGGGTGGGTGAGTGGGTGGATGGGTGGGTGAGTGAGTGGGTGGATGGGTGGGTGAGTGGGTGGGTGGGTGGGTGAGTGAGTGAGTGGGTGGGTGGGTGAGTGGGTAGGTGGGTGGGTGGGTGAGTGAGTGGGTGGATGGGTGGGTGAGTGGGTGGGTGGGTGGGTGAGTGAGTGAGTGAGTGGGTGGGTGAGTGAGTGAGTGAGTGGGTGGGTGGGTAGGTGGGTGGGTGAGTGAGTGAGTGGGTGGGTGAGTGAGTGAGTGGGTGGGTGAGTGAGTGGGTGAGTGGGTAGGTGGGTGGGTGAGTGGGTGAGTGAGTGAGTGGGTGGTTGAGTGAGTGAGTGGGTGAGTGAGTGAGTGAGTGGGTGAGTGGGTGAGTGGGTGGGTGAGTGAGTGAGTGAGTGGGTGAGTGGGTGAGTGGGTGGGTGAGTGAGTGAGTGAGTGGGTGGGTGGGTAGGTGGGTGGGTGAGTGAGTGAGTGGGTGGGTGAGTGAGTGAGTGGGTGAGTGGGTGAGTGGGTGGGTGAGTGAGTGAGTGAGTGGGTGAGTGGGTGAGTGGGTGGGTGAGTGTTATGGTCACGTGGTTGCTGTAGGTGAGTGAGGCTGACATGGTGCTGAGAGCCTTGGCCGACCGTCTGAGGCAGCGGATCGAGCAGCTCAACTACAAGGTGATCGAGCGTTGTTCCCTCTCACTCACTCACCCACCAACTCACTCACTCACCAACTCACTCACCCACTCACCCACTCACTCACCCACTCACCCACTCACTCACCAACTCACCAACTCACTCACCAACCCACACCTTACCATGTTTCCCTGTCTGTTACTCCGAGTGTAGAAGCAGATTCTGCGGCAATCTCTCTCGTCACAATCAGCTCCGCAATCATCGTCACAATCATCATCACAATCATCATCACAATCATCATCACAATCAGCCCCACAATCATCGTCACAATCATCATCATCATCATCGGCGGCTTCTCCACTCATCGCTGCAACCGAAGCCGCCTCCTCCGTCCTGGAGGCGGAGCTCCGCGCCGTGCGGGCCCAGGCCGCCACGGAGCTCCGCGAGGGGGACCTCGCCCTGAGGCTGCGCTCCCTCCTCCTCCGTGAGGCCGCCGCCTTCAGGAGGCAGCTGCAGCCCCTCGGTGGAGGCGGAGCGCAAGGAGGCCGGTGGGTCCCAGCGCGGAGCTCCGCGAGGGGGACCGGTTGGTGGGTCCCCGGGGTGGAGAGTTGCATTGGAGGGGTCCCAGCGCGGAGCTCCACGAGGGGGACCAGGTAGTGGTCCCGGGGGTGGAGAGTTGCATTGCAAGGGCCCCAGCGCGGAGCTCCACGAGGGGGACCAGGTAGTGGTCCCGGGGGGAGAGTTGCAATGCAGAGGCCCCAGCGCGGAGCTCCACGAGGGGGACCAGGTAGTGGTCCCGGGGGTGGAGAGTTGCATTGCAAGGGCCCCAGCGCGGAGCTCCACGAGGGGGACCAGGTAGTGGTCCCGGGTGGAGAGTTGCATTGCAGCGGCCCCAGCGCGGAGCTCCACGAGGGGGACCGGGTGGTGGGTCCCCGGGGTGGAGAGTTGCATTGCAAGGGCCCCAGCGCGGAGCTCCACGAGGGGGACCGGGTGGTGGTGCAGGGGGAGAGTTGCATTGCAGAGGCCCCAGCGCGGAGCTCCACGAGGGGGACCGGGTGGTGGGTCCCCGGGGTGGAGAGTTGCATTGCAGGGGTCCCAGCGCGGAGCTCCGCGAGGGGGACCGGGTGGTGGGTCCCCGGGGTGGAGAGTTGCATTGCAGGGGTCCCAGCGCGGAGCTCCGCGAGGGGGACCGGGTAGTGGTCCCCTTAGGGAGAGTTGCATTGCAAGGGTCCCAGCGTGGAGCTCCGCGAGAGGGACCGGGTGGTGGGTCCCCGGTTGGAGAGTTGCATTGCAGGGGCCCTAGCGTGGAGCTCCACGAGGGGGACCGGGTGGTGGTTCCCCGGGGGGAGAGTTGCATTGCAGGGGTCCCAGCGCGGAGCTCCACGAGGGGGACCGGGTGGTGGTCCAGGGGGAGAGTTGCATTGCAGAGGCCCCAGCACGGAGCTCCGCGAGGGGGACCGGGTGGTGCGTCCCCGGGTGGAGAGTTGCATTGCAGGGGTCCCAGCGCGGAGCTCCACGAGGGGGACCAGTTAGTGGTCCAGGGGGAGAGTTGCATTGCAGAGGCCCCATCGCGGAGCTCCGTCTCCCACTCCTCTCTTCCTCCTCCCCCCCCCAGGCTCCTGGCGGAGCTCCGTCGACCGCCATCTCCTCCTCTGCCCAGAGACCCAGGTAACCATGGCAACGCGCAGAGACCCTCTGGGTAACCATGGCAACGCGCAGAGACCCTCTGGGTAACCATGGCAACGCGCAGAGACTCTCTGGGTAACCATGGCAACGCGCAGAGACTCTCTGGGTAACCATAGCAACGCGCAGAGACCCCCTGGGTATTGTTTATTGATTGTTGTTGTTGTTGTTTATTGATTGTTGATCATTGATTGTTGATTATTGATTGTTGTTATTGATTAGTGATTGTTATTGATTATCGATATTGATTGTTGTTGATTGTTGTCATGGATTATTGATTTTGATTGATTGTTATTGATTATTAATTGTTATTGTTTAATTATTGTTGTTATTGCTTATTGATTGTTGTTGTTAATCATTGATTGTAGTTATTTTTTATTGATTGTTGATCATTCATTGTTGATTATTGATTGTTGTTATTGATTAGTGATTGCTATTGATTATCGATATTGATTGTGTTGATTGTTGTCATGGATTAATGATTATTGATTGATTGTTATTGATTATTCTCCTTGATTGTTGTTATTGATTATAAATTGTCATTGTTTAATGATTGTTGTTATTGATTGTTGATTTTTGTTATTGATTGTTGTGACGCATTGCTGTTGTTGTTGATGTTGTTGTTGATGATGTTGATGTTGTTGATGTTGTTGTTGATGTTGTTGATGTTGTTGTTGATGTTGTTGATGTTGTTGATGTTGTTGTTGTTGTTGATGATGTTGATGTTGTTGATGTTGTTGTTGATGTTGTTGTTGTTGTTGATGATGATGTTGTTGTTGATGTTGTTGATGTTGTTGTTGATGTTGTTGTTGTTGATGTTGTTGTTGATGATGTTGTTGATGTTGTTGATGTTGTTGATGATGTTGTTGTTGTTGATGTTGTTGTTGATGATGTTGTTGATGTTGTTGTTGATGTTGTTGATGTTGTTGTTGATGTTGATGTTGTTGTTGTTGATGTTGTTGATGTTGTTGATGTTGATGTTGTTGATGTTGTTGATGTTGTTGTTGATGTTGTTGTTGTTGATGTTGTTGTTGATGATGTTGATGTTGTTGTTGATGTTGTTGTTGATGTTGTTGTTGTTGATGTTGTTGATGATGTTGTTGATGTTGTTGTTGATGTTGTTGTTGATGTTGTTGATGATGTTGTTGATGTTGTTGTTGATGTTGTTGTTGATGTTGTTGATGATGTTGTTGTTGATGTTGTTGTTGATGTTGATGTTGTTGTTGATGATGTTGTTGATGTTGATGTTGTTGTTGATGATGTTGTTGATGATGTTGTTGTTGATGATATTGATGTTGATGTTGTTGTTGATGTTGTTGTTGATGTTGTTGATGACGTTGTTGATGTTGTTGTTGATAATGTTGATGTTGTTGATGTTGTTGTTGATGTTGATGATGTTGTTGTTGATGTTGTTGTTGATGTTGTTGTTGATGTTGTTGATGTTGTTGTTGATGTTGTTGTTGATGTTGATGTTGTTGTTGTTGATGTTGTTGTTGATGTTGTTGTTGATGTTGTTGTTGATGTTGTTGATGATGTTGTTGTTGATGTTGTTGTTGATGATGTTGATGTTGTTGTTGATGTTGTTGTTGATGTTGTTGTTGTTGATGTTGTTGATGATGTTGTTGATGTTGTTGTTGATGTTGTTGTTGATGTTGTTGATGATGTTGTTGATGTTGTTGTTGATGTTGTTGTTGATGTTGTTGATGATGTTGTTGTTGATGTTGTTGTTGATGTTGATGTTGTTGTTGATGATGTTGTTGATGTTGATGTTGTTGTTGATGATGTTGTTGATGATGTTGTTGTTGATGATATTGATGTTGATGTTGTTGTTGATGTTGTTGTTGATGTTGTTGATGACGTTGTTGATGTTGTTGTTGATAATGTTGATGTTGTTGATGTTGTTGTTGATGTTGATGATGTTGTTGATGTTGATGTTGTTGTTGTTGATGTTGTTGTTGATGTTGTTGTTGATGTTGTTGTTGATGTTGTTGATGATGTTGTTGTTGATGTTGTTGATGTTGTTGTTGATGTTGATGATGTTGTTGATGATGTTGTTGATGTTGTTGTTGATGTTGTTGTTGATGTTGATGTTGTTGTTGATGATGTTGTTGTTGTTGATGTTGTTGATGATGTTGTTGTTGTTGATGTTGTTGATGATGTTGTTGTTGTTGATGTTGATGTTGTTGTTGTTGATGTTGATGTTGTTGGTGTTGTTGTTGATGTTGTTGTTGTTGATGTTGTTGATGTTGTTGATGTTGTTGATGTTGATGTTGTTGATGTTGTTGTTGTTGATGTTGTTGATGTTGTTGTTGTTGTTGTTGTTGTTGTTGTTGATGTTGTTGATGTTGTTGTTGATGTTGTTGTTGTTGTTGATGTTGTTGTTGATGTTGTTGATGTTGTTGTTGATGTTGTTGTTGTTGATGTGGATGATGTTGTTGATGATGTTGTTGATGTGGATGATGTTGTTGATGATGTTGTTGATGTGGATGATGTTGTTGATGATGTTGTTGATGTGGATGATGTTGTTGATGATGTTGTTGTTGTTGCAGGTTGCCGTGTGCCTGAGCGAGCGATCCACATCACAACGCAGGAGATCAGTGACGGGCGAATTGTGTCTGAGACCGTGGAGCTTACAGACTCCACTAGCACCTAATAGTACCAGCTAGTACTACTAGTACTAGTAGTACTAGTACTACTAGTACTAGTACTAACTAGTGCCTACTGATACTACTACTAATAGTACCAGCTAGTACTACCAGCTAGTACTACTAACTATTACTAGTAGTACTAGTAGTACTAACTAGTACTACTAATAGTACCAGCTAGTACTATTAACTAGTACTACTAACTAGTACTACTAGTACTACTACTAGTAGTACTACTACTAACTAGTGCCTACTGATACTACTACTAATAGTACCAGCTAGTACTACTAACTAGTACTACTAACTAGTACTACTAACTAGTGCCTACTGATACTACTACTAATAGTACCAGCTAGTACTACTAACTAGTACTACTAACTAGTACTACTAACTAGTGCCTACTGATACTACTACTAATAGTACCAGCTAGTACTACTAGTACTAGTAGTACTAGTACTACTAGTACTACTAGTACTACTACTAGTAGTACTACTACTAACTAGTGCCTACTGATACTACTACTAATAGTACCAGCTAGTACTACTAACTAGTACTACTAACTAGTACTACTAACTAGTACTACTAACTAGTACTACTAACTAGTACTACTAACTAGTGCCCTCTGATACTACTACTAGTAGTACCAGCTAGTACTACTAACTAGTACTACTAACTAGTGCCTACTGATACTACTACTAATAGTGCCAGCTAGTACTACTAACTATTACTAGTACTACTAACTAGTACTACTAACTAGGGCCTACTGATACTACTACTAATAGTGCCAGCTAGTAGTACTAGTACTACTAGTACTGCTACTTACTAGTGTCTACTGATACTACTACTAATAGTACCAGCTAGTACTACTACTAACTAGTACTACTAACTAGTACTACTAACTAGTGCCTACTGATACTACTACTAATGGTACCAGCTAGTACTACTAACTATTACTAGTACTACTAACTAGTACTACTAACTAGGGCCTACTGATACTACTACTAATAGTGCCAGCTAGTACTACTAGTACTAGTACTACTAGTACTGCTACTTACTAGTGTCTACTGATACTACTACTAATAGTACCAGCTAGTACTACTACTAACTTGTATTACTAGTACCTACTAGTAGTACTACTAACTAGTACTACTATTACCTACTAGTAGTACTACTAATTAGTACTACTATTACTACTAGTACTACTAGTACTACTACTAACTAGTGCCTACGGATACTAGTAGTAGTATTAGTAGTATTACTACTACTAATACTAGTAGTATCACTACTAGTAGTCCTAGTATTACTAGTACTACTACTAGTCTGACTAGTAGTAGTACTAGTAGTACTACTACTAGTACTACTACTAACTAGTACCTACTAACTAATACTACTAACTAATAACTACTAACTAGTACTACTACTAACCAGGACGAACTAGTACTACTTAGTACTACTAACTAATACTACTAACTAGTACTACCAAGAGTACTACTAACTAATACTACTAACTAGAACTACCAACAGTACTACTAACTACTGCTAACTAGTACTACCAACAGTACTACTAACTACTACTAACTAGTACTACCAACAGTACTACTAACTAATACTACTAACTAGTACTACCAACAGTACTACTAACTAATACTACTAACTAGTACTACCAACAGTACTACTAACTAATACCACTAACTAGTACTATCAACAGTACTACTAACTACTACTAACTAGTACTACCAACAGTACTACTAGCTACAACTAACTAAATTTTGATTTAAGGCTGTTGTGACTACAGGTACTATTATTCTTGATTCTTTGGGTAAGGTCACCACCACGTTAGAAGGGAAACAATAAAATAATAAAAATATAAAACAATAAAATTATTATTCTTGGTTCTTTGGGTAAAGTCACCACCACGTTAGAAGGGAAACAATAAAATAATAAAAATATAAAACAATAAAATTATTATTCTTGGTTCTTTGGGTAACGTCACCACCACGTAGAAGGGAAACAATAAAATAATAAAAATATAAAACAATAAAATTATTGTAAAACAATAAAATTATTATTCTTGGTTCTTTGGTTAAAGTCACCACCACGTAGAAGGGAAACAATAAAATAATAAAAATATAAAACAATAAAATTATTATTCTTGGTTCTTTGGGTAAAGTCACCACCACGTTAGAAGGGAAACAATAAAATAATAAAAATATAAAACAATAAAATTATTATTCTTGGTTCTTTGGGTAAAGTCACCACCACGTAGATAGGGAAACAATAAAATAATAAAAATATAAAACAATAAAATAATAAAAATATAAAACGATAAAATTCTCACGACGTTTCTACTGTAACACAAAGCAGCAATCATCATCAGGTGTGAAAACCACAGCGAGAATTATTTTGTAAAAAATAAAAACCGCTTGCTCCGCCCCAGCGGTCCCCGCCCACCTTCCAGAACCCTCCGGGTCACGTGACCCACCCAGCGGTCCCCGCCCACCTTCCAGAACCCTCCGGGTCACGTGACCCACCCAGCGGTCCCCGCCCACCTTCCAGAACCCTCCGGGTCACGTGACCCACCCTGCGGTTCCCGCCCACCTTCTAGAACCCTCCGGGTCACGTGACCCACCGGGCGGTCCCCGCCCACTTTCCAGAACCCTCCGGGTCACGTGACCCAGCCAGCGGTCCCCGCCCACCTTCCAGAACCCTCCGGGTCACGTGACCCACCCAGCGGTCCCCGCCCACCTTCCAGAACCCTCCGGGTCACGTGACCCACCCAGCGGTCCCCGCCCACCTTCCAGAACCCTCCGGGTCACGTGACCCACCCAGCGGTCCCCGCCCACCTTCCAGAACCCTCCGGGTCACGTGACACACCCAGCGGTCCCCGCCCACCTTCCAGAACCCTCCGGGTCACGTGACCCACATAGGTGTGTGTGATCCTATAGGTGTGTGTGATCCTATAGGTGTATGTGTGATCCTATAGGCGTGTGTGTGTGGTCCTATAGGTGTGTGATCCTATAGGTGTGTGTGTGATCCTATAGGCGTGTGTGTGTGATCCTATAGGCGTGTGTGTGTGATCCTAAAGGTGTGTGTGTGTGATCCTATAGGTGTGTGTGATCCTATAGGTGTGTGTGTGTGATCCTATAGGTGTGTGTGTGATCCTATAGGTGTGTGTGTGATCCTATAGGCGTGTGTGTGTGATCCTATAGGTGTGTGTGTGTGATCCTATAGGTGTGTGTGTGATCCTATAGGTGTGTGTGATCCTATAGGTGTGTGTGATCCTATAGGTGTGTCTGATCTTATAGGTGTGTGTGATCCTATAGGTGTGTGTGTGTGTGATCCTATAGGTGTATGTGTGATCCTATAGGTGTGTGTGTGATCCTATAGGTGTGTGTGTGATCCTATAGGTGTATGTGTGATCCTATAGGTGTGTGTGTGTGTGTGATCCTATAGGTGTGTGTGTGATACTATAGGTGTGTGTGTGATCCTATAGGTGTGTGTGTGATCCTATAGGTGTGTGTGTGATCTTATAGGTGTGTGTGTGATCCTATAGGTGTGTGTGATACTATAGGTGTGTGTGTGATCCTATAGGTGTGTGTGTGATCCTATAGGTGTGTGTGTGATCTTATAGGTGTGTGTGTGATCCTATAGGTGTGTGTGTGATACTATAGGTGTGTGTGTGATCCTATAGGTGTGTGTGTGATCCTATAGGTGTGTGTGTGATCCTATAGGTGTGTGTGTGATCCTATAGGTGTGTGTGTGATCCTATAGGTGTGTGTGTGATCCTATAGGTGTGTGTGTGATCCTATAGGTGTGTGTGTGATCCTATAGGTGTGTGTGATCCTATAGGTGTGTGTGTGATCCTATAGGTGTGTGTGTGATCCTATAGGTGTGTGTGATCCTATAGGCGTGTGTGTGTGATCCTATAGCCCTGTGTGTGATCCTATAGCCCTGTGTGATCCTATAGGTGTATGTGTGATCCTATAGGTGTGTGTGGTCCTATAGGTGTGTGTGTGATCCTATAGGTGTGTGTGTGTGATCCTATAGGTGTGTGTGTGATCCTATAGGTGTGTGTGTGGTCCTATAGGTGTGTGTGTGATCCTATAGGTGTGTGTGTGATCCTATAGGTGTGTGTGTGATCCTATAAGTGTGTGTGTGATCCTATAGGTGTGTGTGTGATCCTATAGGTGTGTGTGTGATCCTATAGGTGTGTGTGTGATCCTATAGGTGTGTGTGATCCTATAGGTGTGTGTGTGATCCTATAGGTGTGTGTGATCCTATAGGTGTGTGTGTGATCCTATAGGTGTGTGTGATCCTATAGGTGTGTGTGTGATCCTATAGGTGTGTGTGTGATCCTATAGGTGTGTGTGATCCTATAGGTGTGTGTGATCCTATAGGTGTGTGTGTGATCCTATAGGTGTGTGTGATCCTATAGGTGTGTGTGTGATCCTATAGGTGTGTGTGATCCTATAGGTGTGTGTGTGATCCTATAGGTGTGTGTGTGATCCTATAGGTGTGTGTGTGTGATCCTATAGGTGTGTGTGTGTGATCCTATAGGTGTGTGTGTGATACTATAGGTGTGTGTGTGTGATCCTATAGGTGTGTGTGTGATCCTATAGGTGTGTGTGTGTGATCTTATAGGTGTATGTGTGATCCTATAGGTGTGTGTGTGTGATCCTATAGGTGTGTGTGATCCTATAGGTGTGTGATCCTATAGGTGTGTGTGTGATCCTATAGGTGTGTGTGTGTGTGATCCTATAGGTGTGTGTGTGATCCTATAGGTGTGTGTGTGATCCTATAGGTGTGTGTGTGATCCTATAGGTGTGTGTGATCCTATAGGTCTGTGTGTGATCCTATAGGTGTGTGTGTGATCCTATAGGTGTGTGTGTGATCCTATAGGTGTGTGTGTGGTCCTATAGGTGTGTGTGTGATCCTATAGGTGTGTGTGTGTGATCCTATAGGTGTGTGTGTGATCCTATAGGTGTGTGTGTGACCCTATAGGTGTGTGTGATCCTATAGGCGTGTGTGTGTGATCCTATAGCCCTGTGTGTGATCCTATAGCCCTGTGTGATCCTATAGGTGTATGTGTGATCCTATAGGTGTGTGTGGTCCTATAGGTGTGTGTGTGATCCTATAGGTGTGTGTGTGTGATCCTATAGGTGTGTGTGTGATCCTATAGGTGTGTGTGTGGTCCTATAGGTGTGTGTGTGTGTGATCCTATAGGTGTGTGTGTGATCCTATAGGTGTGTGTGTGATCCTATAGGTGTGTGTGTGATCCTATAGGTGTGTGTGTGATCCTATAGGTGTGTGTGTGATCCTATAGGTGTGTGTGTGTGATCCTATAGGTGTGTGTGTGATCCTATAGGTGTGTGTGATCCTATAGGTGTGTGTGATCCTATAGCTGTGTGTGTGATCCTATAGGTGTGTGTGATCCTATAGGTGTGTGTGTGATCCTATAGGTGTGTGTGTGATCCTATAGGTGTGTGTGTGATCCTATAGGTGTGTGTGTGATCCTATAGGTGTGTGTGATCCTATAGGTGTGTGTGTGTGTGATCCTATAGGTGTGTGTAATCCTATAGGTGTGTGTGTGATCCTATAGGTGTGTGTGATCCTATAGGTGTGTGTGTGATCCTATAGGTGTGTGTGATCCTATAGGTGTGTGTGTGTGATCCTATAGGTGTGTGTGATCCTATAGGTGTGTGTGTGATCCTATAGGTGTGTGTGTGATCCTATAGGTGTGTGTGTGATCCTATAGGTGTGTGTGTGATCCTATAGGTGTGTGTGATCCTATAGGTGTGTGTGATCCTATAGGTGTGTGTGTGATCCTATAGGTGTGTGTGTGTGATCCTATAGGTGTGTGTGTGATCCTATAGGTGTGTGTGTGATCCTATAGGTGTGTGTGATCCTATAGGCGTGTGTGTGTGATCCTATAGGTGTGTGTGATCCTATACGTGTGTGTGATCCTATAGGTGTGTGTGTGTGATCCTATAGGTGTGTGTGTGATCCTATAGGTGTGTGTGTGTGATCCTATAGGTGTGTGTGATCCTATA
This sequence comes from Petromyzon marinus, assembly GCF_048934315.1. Taxonomy (NCBI): domain Eukaryota; kingdom Metazoa; phylum Chordata; class Hyperoartia; order Petromyzontiformes; family Petromyzontidae; genus Petromyzon; species Petromyzon marinus. Next base: position 123,423 of record NW_027423692.1, on the reverse strand, counting down.
GGTCTGTGTGTGATCCTATAGGTGTGTGTGTGTGATCCTATAGGTGTGTGTGTGATCCTATAGGTGTGTGTGTGATCCTATAGGTGTGTGTGTGATCCTATAGGTGTGTGTGATCCTATAGGTGTGTGTGTGATCCTATAGGCGTGTGTGTGTGATCCTATAGCCCTGTGTGTGATCCTATAGGTGTGTGTGTGATCCTATAGGCGTGTGTGTGTGATCCTATAGGTGTGTGTGTGTGATCCTATAGGTGTGTGTGTGATCCTATAGGTGTGTGTGTGATCCTATAGGCGTGTGTGTGTGATCCTATAGGCGTGTGTGTGTGATCCTATAGGTGTGTGTGATCCTATAGGTGTGTGTGATCCTATAGGTGTGTGTGATCCTATAGGCGTGTGTGTGATCCTATAGGTGTGTGTGATCCTATAGGTGTGTGATCCTATAGGTGTGTGTGATCCTATAGGTGTGTGTGATCCTATAGGCGTGTGTGTGATCCTATAGGTGTGTGTGTGTGTGTGATTCTATAGCCCTGTGTGATCCTATAGGTGTGTGTGATCCTATAGGTGTGTGTGATCCTACAGGCGTGTGTGTGATCCTATAGGTGTGTGTGATCCTATAGGTGTGTGTGTGTGAGATCCTATAGGCGTGTGTGTGATCCTATAGGTATGTGTGTGATCCTATAGGTGTGTGTGTGATCCTATAGGTGGGTGTGTGTGTGATCATATAGGTGTGTGTGATCCTATAAGTGTGTGTGTGATCTTATGGGCGTGTGTGTGTGATCCTATAGGTGTGTGTGTGATCCTATAGGTGTGTGTGATCCTATAGGTGTGTGTGTGTGATCCTATAGGTGTGTGTGATCCTATAGGTGTGTGTGATCCTATAGGTGTGTGTGATCCTATAGGTGTGTGTGATCCTATAGGCGTGTGTGTGTGATCCTATAGGCCTGTGTGTGTGATATTATAGGTGTGTGTGAGTGATCCTATAGGCATGTGTGTGTGATCCTATAAGTGTGTGTGTGATCCTATAGGTGTGTGTTATCCTATAGGTGTGTGTGATCCTATAGGTGTGTGTGATCCTATAGGTGTGTGTGTGTGATCCTATAGGTGTGTGTGATCCTATAGGTGTGTGTGTGAGCCTATAGGTGTGTGTGTGTGTGATCCTATAGACCCACAGAGACCCACAGAGACCCACAGAGACTCACAGAGACCCACACCCACAGAGACTCACAGTGACCCATAGAGACTCACAGAGACTCACAGACACCCACAGAGACTCACAGAGACACACAGAGACCCACAGCGACCCACAGACACACACAGAGACTCACAGAGACTCACAGAGACCCACAGAGACCCACAGAGACTCACAGAGACACACAGAGACTCACAGAGACCCACACCCACAGAGACTCACAGAGACCCACAGAGACTCACAGAGACTCACAGAGACCCACAGAGACTCACAGAGACCCACAGAGACTCACAGAGACACACAGAGACTCACAGAGACCCACAGAGACTCACAGAGACCCACAGAGACCCACAGAGACTCACAGAGACCCACAGAGACTCACAGAGACGCACAGAGACCCACAGACACACACAGAGACACACAGAGACACACAGAGACGCACAGAGACTCACAGAGACCCACAGAGACTCACAGAGACCCACAGAGACTCACAGAGACTCACAGAGACCCACAGACACACACAGAGACACACAGAGACACACAGAGACCCACAGAGACACACAGAGACACACAGAGACCCACAGAGACCCACCGAGACACACAGAGACTCACAGAGACTCACAGAGACCCACAGAGACTCACAGAGACTCACAGAGACCCACAGAGACCCACAGAGACTCACAGAGACTCACAGAGACCCACAGAGACACACAGAGACTCACAGAGACTCACAAACACCCACAGAGACTCACAGAGACACACAGATACCCACAGAGACTCACAGAGACCCACACCCACAGAGACTCACAGTGACCCATAGAGAGTCACAGAGACTCACAGACACCCACAGAGACCCACAGAGACACACAGAGACCCACAGAGACTCACAGAGACCCACAGAGACTCACAGAGACACACAGAGACTCACAGAGACCCACACCCACAGAGACTCACAGAGACCCACAGAGACTCACAGAGACTCACAGAGACCCACAGAGACTCACAGAGACACACAGAGACTCACAGAGACCCACAGAGACTCACAGAGACCCACAGAGACCCACAGAGACTCACAGAGACCCACAGAGACTCACAGAGACACACAGAGACTCACAGAGACCCACAGAGACTCACAGAGACCCACAGAGACTCACAGAGACTCACATAGACCCACAGAGACCCACCGAGACTCACAGAGACCCACAGAGACTCACAGAGACCCACAGAGACTCACAGAGACCCACAGAGACTCACAGAGACCCACAGAGACTCACAGAGACCCACAGAGACTCACAGACACCCACAGAGACCCACAGACACCCACAGAGACTCACAGACAACCACAGAGACCCACAGAGACTCACAGACACCCACAGACACCCACAGACACCCACAGAGACTCACAGACAACCACAGAGACTCACAGAGACTCACAGACAACCACAGAGACTCACAGAGACCCACAGAGACTCACAGAGACCCACAGAGACCCACAGAGACTCACAGAGACCTACAGAGACTCACAGAGACTCACAGAGACCCACAGAGACTCATAGAGACCCACAGAGACTCACAGAGACCCACAGAGACTCACAGAGACCCACAGAGACACACAGACACCCACAGACACCCACAGAGACTCACAGAGACTCACAGATACGCACAGAGACACACAGAGACTCACAGACAACCACAGAGACCCACAGAGACCCACAGACACCCACAGAGACCCACAGAGACCCACAGAGACCCACCGAGACTCACAGAGACTCACAGAGACACACAAACACATAGACACATAGACACATACACATAGACACACACATACATACAACAACAACAACCGCCATTCGCCACTAAGTGGTGGTGACGTCACCACGACGCTTGTGCCAGGCTATGTGCACCGTGAGGCCACGTGAAGTGTCGAACGCCCGTTGGCAGGAGGTCACGGGGCAGACCCAGCAGGTGCCACGGGTCGACTGAGTGAGATGACTGGCTGATGCACCACCTGTGCCCCCTACTGTGCCAACCTGCTGTGCTTTAGCCACCCGGCGCTCCGCTCGCTGTTGTGAGCGTCGCTCCTCCGCCCTCCGTTGTTGTTGGAGGGCGACTGCCTCCAACTGCCCAGTAGCGTCCTTCACGAGCCTCCTCCACAGAGGCCGATCTTGACACCGCTGGTACCAGTCATCGGCAAGTCCACTCAGCTCCACGTCCTCCTGTACCACATTACTCCATCTCTTCTCTAGCCCGTGCCGCGCCCGCTTAGCCCCCTCAATCCGGCCAAACAAAAGCTGTTTCGGCATGCGGTGGCTGGGCATGCGGGCTACATGACCCAGCCATCGCAGCCTTGCCTGCCGGAGGAGCTCACCGATGGGACCCTGCCCAGATCTTTCAAGGATTTGTGAGCTCCTCACACAATCCAGTCTGGTTAAACCCAGGATGGATCGTAGGCCGGCCAGCCTAAATGTTTCTAACCAGCGAAGATGTTCCATTAGGGGGGTCCACGTTTCGCAAGCGTAGAGAAGGGAGGGAATGACCGTGGCCGAGAAGACCTGAAGCTTAGTGCGGAGCGACAGACCAGGTAGCTTCCACACAGCGTTACGCAACCGATGAAAAGATATTGCCGCTCGACTGATTCGGAGTGAGACCTCTGCTGTTAAACTGGAGCCAGTCATAAGCACACTGCCCAGGTATGGGAAACTCTCCACTCTCTCCACAACTGCCCCATCACCGATTGGGAGTTGTGGGGGTGGAGTGTCCGATGGTACAAAATACCCAGGCAGGTGCTTAGTTTTGGTGGGGCTGATGGTAAGGCCCCACCTCTTAGTGGCACGCTCCAGTCTCAGCAGCAGCGTCTCCAACTCCTCCTCTGACTGAGCAGCTATTACCAAATCATCAGCATACATAACGTGGTTGAGCAATAGGGAGCCATCCCTTGACCGCACCCGGGCATCGATTAGCCTCCCATTATATCTGTACCATATGGAGATTCCCCCGGTACAGCTATTGAAGGCTTCACGAACTACGTGGTCAAAATAGATGTTAAATAATGTGGGAGCCAGAGGACATCCCTGTCGCACCCCAAGGTGTACAGGGAATGGCTCTGACTCCCGGCCACGTAGTTTTACCCGGGCCCGCTCACCATCATGAAGGTCCTTAATGATCGTGAGCAGAGGGTCAGGTACTCCAAAAGCACGAAGAACGACCCAGAGCCCAGGCCTACTGATGGTATCATAGGCCTTGACCAGGTCAATAAAGCACACATAGACACACACAGACACACACACATAGACACACACACACATTGACACACACACACATACATTGACACACACACAGACACACACACACATAGACACACACACACAGACACACACATATAAACACACACACACATTGACACACACACACATAGACACACACACATAGACACACACACATAGACACACACAGACACACACACACAGACACACAGACACACACATAGACACACACACATAGACACACACACACATAGACACACGCACACAGACACACACACACATAGACACACACACACATTGACACACACACACACACATAGACACCCACACACAGACACACACACACACATAGACACACACACACACAGACACACACACACAGACACACACACACATAGACACACACAGACACACAGACATAGACACACACACACATTGACACACACACACACATAGACACCCACACACAGACACACACACATAGACACCCAAACACAGACACACACACACATAGACACACACACATAGACACACACACAGACACACACACATAGACACACACATAGACACACAGACACCCACACACAGACACACACACACATAGACACCCACACACAGACACACACACACATAGACACACACACATAGACACACACACACATAGACACACACACACAGACACACATAGACACACACACATAGACACACACACATAGACACACACACACATAGACACACACACAGACACACATAGACACACACACACATAGACACACACACAGACACACACACATAGACACACACATAGACACACACACAGACACACACACAGACACACACACACATAGACACACCCACACACAGACACACACACACATAGACACACACACATAGACACATACACACATAGACACACACACATAGACACACACACAGACACACACACATAGACACACACACACAGACAGACACACACACATAGACACACAACAACAACAACAACCGCCATTCGCCACTAAGTGGCGGTGACGTCACCACGACACACACATAGACACACATATAGACACACACATTGACACACACACACACACAGACACACACACATAGACACACACACACAGACACACACACATAGACATACACACAGACACACACACATAGACACACACACACATAGACACACACACACACATAGACACACACACAGACACACACACATAGACACCCACACATAGACACACACACACATTGACACACACACACATAGACACACACACACATAGACACCCACACACAGACACACACACACACAGACACACACACACAGACACACACACAGACAGACACACCCACACACAGACACACACACACATAGACACACACAGACACACACACAGACAGACACACACACACATAGACACACACACATAGACACACACATAGACACACACACATAGACACAAACACATAGACACATACACACATAGACACACACACACATAGACACACACACATAGACACACATAGACACACACACACATAGACACACACACACACACATTGACACACACACACATAGACACACACACACATTGACACACACACACATAGACACCCACACACAGACACACACACACACAGACACACACACACAGACACACACACAGACAGACACACCCACACACAGACACACACACACATAGACACACACAGACACACACACAGACAGACACACACACACATAGACACACACACATAGACACACACATAGACACACACACATAGACACACACACAGACACACACACATAGACACCCACACATAGACACACACACACATTGACACACACACACATAGACACACACACACATAGACACCCACACACAGACACACACACACACAGACACACACACACATAGACACACACACACACATAGACACACACACACATTGACACACACACACACACAGACACACACACAGACACACACACACATAGACACACACATAGACACACACACATAGACACACACACACAGACACACACACAGACACACACACAGACACACACACATAGACACACACACATAGACACACACACACAGACACACACATAGACACACACACATAGACACACACACACAGACACACACACACATAGACACACATAGACAGACACACACATAGACACACACATAGACACACACACAGACAGACACACACACACATAGACACACACACACAGACACACACACATAGACACACACACACATAGACACACACACATAGACACACACACATAGACACACACACACATAGACACACACACACATAGACACTGCTGTATATATTGTCTTGAAAAGTAATAAAATCAATAAAATGAAAAATTGTGAAATGTGTAATTTCACGAATTCATATTCTTGGTTCTTTCGCTGAAGTCGTGTCGGTAGGAAATAAAAATAAAAAATAAAATAAAATTATTCGATCGAAATTCGGGCTTTCTTTCGGATCATTGGGGGGGGGGGGAGGGGGCACGTGACGCCCTACCCCCCCTACTGACAGAACCAATCATCCCCGTTGAGCTGAGCTGACCAATCCCCGTTGAGCTGAGCTGACCAATCCCCGTTGACCTGAACCAGACCAATCCCCGTTGAGCTGAGCTGACCAATCCCCGTTGAGCTGAGCTGACCAATCCCCGTTGAGCTGAGCTGACCAATCCCCGTTGAGCTGAGCTGACCAATCCCCGTTGAGCTGAGCTGACCAATCCCCGTTGAGCTGAGCTGACCAATCCCCGTTGAGCTGAGCTGACCAATCCCCATTGACCTGAACCAGACCAATCCCCGTTGACCTGAGCTGACCAATCCCCGTTGACCTGAGCTGACCAATCCCCGTTGACCTGAGCTGACCAATCCCCGTTGAGCTGAGCTGACCAATCCCCGTTCAGCTGAACCAGACCAATCCCCGTTGAGCTGAGCTGACCAATCCCCATTGACCTGAACCAGACCAATCCCCGTTGACCTGAGCTGACCAATCCCCGTTGACCTGAGCTGACCAATCCCCGTTGACCTGAGCTGACCAATCCCCGTTGAGCTGAGCTGACCAATCCCCGTTGACCTGAACCAGACCAATCCCCGTTGAGCTGAGCTGACCAATCCCCGTTGACCTGAGCTGACCAATCCCCTTTGACCTGAACCAGACCAATCCCCGTTGAGCTGAGCTGACCAATCCCCGTTGAGCTGAGCTGACCAATCCCCGTTGACCTGAACCAGACCAATCCCCGTTGAGCTGAGCTGACCAATCCCCGTTGAGCTGAGCTGACCAATCCCCGTTGACCTGAGCTGACCAATCCCCGTTGAGCTGAGCTGACCAATCCCCGTTGACCTGAGCTGACCAATCCCCGTTGAGCTGAGCTGACCAATCCCCGTTGACCTGAACCAGACCAATCCCCGTTGACCTGAGCTGACCAATCCCCATTGACCTGACGGACCAATCCCCGTTGACCTGAACCAGACCAATCCCCGTTGAGCTGAGCTGACCAATCCCCGTTGAGCTGAGCTGACCAATCCCCGTTGACCTGAACCAGACCAATCCCCGTTGAGCTGAGCTGACCAATCCCCGTTGACCTGACCTGACCAATCCCCGTTGAGCTGACCAATACCCGTTGACCTGAGCTGACCAATCCCCGTTGACCTGAGCTGACCAATCCCCGTTGACCTGAGCTGACCAATCCCCGTTGACCTGACCGGACCAATCCCCGTTGAGCTGAGCTGACCAATCCCCGTTGACCTGACCTGACCAATCCCCGTTGAGCTGACCAATCCCCGTTGAGCTGAGCTGACCAATCCCCGTTGACCTGAGCTGACCAATCCCCGTTGAGCTGAGCTGACCAATCCCCGTTGACCTGAGCTGACCAATCCCCGTTGACCTGAACCTGACCAATCTCCGTCGACAAAAGACTAAAAATAGTTCACTACTTTAGCCCCCACACCGCTGTTGTTGTTGTTGTTGAAGAGTGAATCCACAACATCTACAGCTTGTAGTTAGTACTGTGACGTTTCGCTGGTAACTACATCACCAGCATCATCATCGTCATCGCAGCAATTCTTCCAGAATGTTAAAGCCCTCTCCACTTGCTCCCCGGTCTTAAATAAAGTAGCAGCAGGGTGATATCATCATCATTTAACTCACTTCAGGTGCAGTGATTATATAATCGATCGGCGATCGGTCAATGGTCAAGATTAGTAACGAGTTGCAGCTTAGCAATTAGTTGTAACGTCTGTTATTGTGATTAGATGCTACGCTAGTAATCCGTTAATTAGTATGTGTTTCCCCCATGAGGAATTGTAATATGTGTGTCACTTAATAATTCGCTTCCTGCAGTCAGCGATAGTTTTGAGAGTGTCTTTCGCAAGTTTTTAAAAAAAAAAACTTTTCCACGAAACTTTTTTGTTATTTCGGCGAGGTTGTCATTCATTTCATTTCCATGTATCAGGCACGAGGGGGTGGGTGGCCAGCGCCACGCCCGACCGCCTTTGTCTCCCCCAGTGGCGATGTTCACACACAGCACAGCAGTTAGTCGTTTGAGGCTGAGTCGACCTAGGGGAGGCCCAGGAGCGGTTGGAATAATCGTCACCGGTTGGTGGCCCTGAGCGGGAATCGAACTCGGGTTCGCCGGGTTCGGAGCGCGGCGTAGCGCTAACCACTACACCCACCGCTCCCCACACACACACAGACACACACAGACACACACAGACACAGACACACAGACACACAGACACACACACAGACACACAGACACACACACAGACACACACACAGACAGATACACACACAGACAGATACACACACAGACACACACCCACAGACACACACAGACACACACACACATAGACACACACACATAGACACACACACATAGACACACACATAGACACACACACATAGACACACACACACAGACACACACACACATAGACACACACACATAGACACACACACACACATAGACACACACACACATAGACACACACAGACATAGACACACACACACATTGACACACACACACAGACACACACACATAGACACACACACACATAGACACACACAGACATAGACACACACACATAGACACACACACAGACACACACACACATAGACACACACACAGACAGACACACACACATAGACACACACACAGACACACACACACACATTGACACACACACATAGACACACACACACAGACACACACACAGACAGACACACCCACACACAGACACACACACACATAGACACACACAGACACACACACAGACAGACACACACACACATAGACACACACACATAGACACACACATAGACACACACACATAGACACAAACACATAGACACATACACACATAGACACACACACACACATAGACACACACACACATAGACACACACACATAGACACACATAGACACACACACACACATAGACACACACACACACATAGACACACACACAGACACACACACACATAGACACACACACACACATAGACACACACACACATTGACACACAGACACACACACAGACACACACACACATAGACACACACATAGACACACACACATAGACACACACACACAGACACACACACAGACACACACACATAGACACACACACATAGACACACACACACAGACACACACATAGACACACACACATAGACACACACACACAGACACACACACACATAGACACACATAGACAGACACACACATAGACACACACATAGACACACACACAGACAGACACACACACACATAGACACACACACACACAGACACACACACATAGACACACACACACATAGACACACACACATAGACACACACACATAGACACACACACACATAGACACACACACACATAGACACTGCTGTATATATTGTCTTGAAAAGTAATAAAATCAATAAAAATGAAATGAAAAATTGTGAAATGTGTAATTTCACGAATTCATATTCTTGGTTCTTTCGCTAAAGTCGCGTCGGTAGGAAATAAAAATAAAAAAATAAAATAAAATTATCCGATCGAAATTCGGGCTTTCTATCGGATCATTGGGGGGGGGGGCGGGAGGGGGCACGTGACACCCTACCCCCCCTACTGACAGAACCAATCATCTCCGTTGAGCTGAGCTGACCAATCCCCGTTGACCTGACCTGACCAATCCCCGTTGCCCTGAGCTGACTAATCCCCATTGACCTGAACCTGACCAATCCACGTTGACCTGACCTGACCAATCCACGTTGACCTGACCAGACCAATCCCCGTTGAGCTGAGCTGACCAATCCCCGTTGACCTGAACCAGACCAATCCCCGTTGACCTGAACCTGGCCAATCCACGTTGACCTGACCTGACCAATCTCCGTTGACCTGAACCAGACCAATCCCCGTTGAGCTGAGCTGACCAATCCCCGTTGAGCTGAGCTGACCAATCCCCATTGACCTGAACCTGACCAATCCACGTTGACCTGAGCTGACCAATCCCCGTTGACCTGAACCTGACCAATCCTCGTTGACAAAAGACTCAAAATAGTTCACTACTTTAGCCCCCACACCGCTGTGTTGTTGTTGTTGTTGAAGAGTGAATCCACAACATTCACAGTTTGTAGTTAGTGCCGTGACGTTTCGCTGGTAACTACATCACCAGCATCATCATCGTCATCGCAGCAATTCTTCCAGAATGTTAAAGCCCTCTCCACTTGCTCCCCGGTCTTAAATAAAGTAGCAGCAGGGTGATGTCATCATCATTTAACTCACTTCAGGTGCAGTGATTATATAATCGATCGGCAATCGGTCAATGGTCATGATTAGTAACGAGTTGCAGCTTAGCAATTAGTTGTAACGTCTGTTATTGTGATTAGATGCTACGCTAGTAATCCGTTAATTAGTATGTGTTTCCCCCATGAGGAATTGTAATATGTGTGTCACTTAATAATTCGCTTCCTGCAGTCAGCGATAGTTTTGAGAGTGTCTTTCGCAAGTTTTTAAAAAAAAAAACTTTTCCGCGAAGCTTTTTTGTTATTTCGGCGAGGTTGTCATTCATTTCATTTCCATGTATCAGGCACGAGGGGGTGGGTGGCCAGCGCCACGCCCGACCGCCTTTGTCTCCCCCAGTGGCGATGTTCACACACAGCACAGCAGTTAGTCGTTTGAGGCTGAGTCGACCTAGGGGAGGCCCAGGAGCGGTTGGAATAATCGTCGCCGGTGGTGGCCCTGAGCGGGAATCGAACTCGGGTTGTTGGGTTTGTAGCGCGGCGTAGCGCTAACCACTACACCCACCGCTCCCCACACACACACAGACACACACACACAGACACACACAGACACACACACACAGACACACACACAGACACACACACAGACACACACAGACACACACACAGACACACACACAGACACACACACAGATACATACACACACAGACAGATACACACAGACATACACACACAGATACACACACACACAGATACACACACAGACACACACACACACAGACACACACAGATACAGACACACAGATACACACACACAGACAGATACACACACAGACACACACAGACAGATACACACAGATACACACACACAGATACACAAAGACACACACAGACACACACACAGACAGATACACACAGACATACACACACAGATACACACACACACACAGATACACACACAGACACACACATACAGATACAGACACAAAGATACACACACAGACAGATACACACACGTAGATGCAAACACACAGACAGATACACAACAACAACCGCCAATCGCAAATAAGTGGCGGTGACGTCACCACGACGCTTGTGCCAGGCTATGTGCACCGTGAGGCCACGTGAAGTGTCGAACGCCCGCTGGCAGGAGGTCACTGGGCAGACCCAGGTGCCACGGGTCGACTGACTGAGATGACTGGCTGATGCACCACCTGTGCCCCCTACTGTGCCAACCTGCTGTGCTTTAGCCACCCGGCGCTCCGCTCGTTGTTGTGAGCGTCGCTCCTCCGCCCTCCGTTGTTGTTGGAGGGCGACTGCCTCCAACTGCCCAGTAGCATCCTTCACGAGCCTCCTCCACAGAGGCCGATCTTGACACCGCTGGTACCAGTCATCGGCAAGTCCACTCAGCTCCACGTCCTCCTGTACCACATCACTCCATCTCTTCTCTAGCCCGTGCCGCGCCCGCTTAGCCCCCTCAATCCGGCCAAACAAAAGCTGTTTCGGCATGCGGTGGCTGGGCATGCGGGCTACATGACCCAGCCATCGCAGCCTTGCCTGCCGGAGGAGCTCACCGATGGGACCCTGCCCAGATCTTTCAAGGATTTGTGAGCTCCTCACACAATCCAGTCTGGTTAAACCCAGGATGGATCGTAGGCAGGCCAGTCTAAATGTTTCTAACCGGCGAAGATGTTCCATTAGGGGGGTCCACGTTTCGCAAGCGTAGAGAAGGGAGGGAATGACCGTGGCCGAGAAGACCTGAAGCTTAGTGCGGAGCGACAGACCAGGTAGCTTCCACACAGCGTTACGCAACCGATGAAAAGATATTGCCGCTCGACTGATTCGGAGTGAGACCTCTGCTGTTAAACTGGAGCCAGTCATAAGCACACTGCCCAGGTATGGGAAACTCTCCACTCTCTCCACAACTGCCCCATCACCGATCGGGAGTTGTGGGGGTGGAGTGTCCGATGGTACAAAATACCCAGGCAGGTGCTTAGTTTTGGTGGGGCTGATGGTAAGGCCCCACCTCTTAGTGGCACGCTCCAGTCTCAGCAGCAGCGTCTCCAACTCCTCCTCTGACTGAGCAGCTATTACCAAATCATCAGCATACATAACGTGGTTGAGCAATAGGGAGCCATCCCTTGACTGCACCCGGGCATCGATCAGCCTCCCATTATTTGTTTGTGACAGAAATAGCTATGTTCATATTATTTGCTCTTTCGGTAAAGTCACCACCACGTTGAAGGGAAACAATAAAATAATAAATACAAAACTATAAAAATTCTCACGACGTTTCGACCATAACGCAAACGGTCATCATCAGGTGTGAAAAACCAACGGCAATAAACATTTGAAAGGAGTGGCGGTTTGTACGCAGTTATTTATTTATTTTTGACGGTGCATTTATTTATTTATAAAAAAAACGTTAGCACCACGGGCAGCGATTTGGCAGTTTATTTAGAAGGACAAGTCCATCTATGTTCTGAAACAGAGGAGGGGGGAGACGAAAAATTATAATGTATGCTCTCTGAAAGCCACCGTAAGCGTGAACAATCAATTAAGACCCGAAATGGTTTATCAAATCCTTCCAATGATTGCTAAGCCCAGAATCCATCTTCTCGGTTGAAATTGTCTCCGTGTTTGTACACGTGGATAGCCTCGTGAACGAATCTCTCATGGTAGCCGTAAGCGTGAACAATCAATTAAGACCCGAAATGGTTTATCAAATCCTTCCAATGATTGCTAAGCCCAGAATCCATCTTCTCGGTTGAAATTGTCTCCGTGTTTGTACACGTGGATAGCCTCGTGAACGAATCTCTCATGGTAACCGTAAGCGTGAACAATCAATTAAGACCCGAAATGGTTTATCAAATCCTTCCAATGATTGCTAAGCCCAGAATCCATCTTCTCGGTTGAAATTGTCTCCGTGTTTGTACACGTGGATAGCCTCGTGAACGAATCTCTCATGGTAACCGTAAGCGTGAACAATCAATTAAGACCCGAAATGGTTTATCAAATCCTTCCAATGATTGCTAAGCCCAGAATCCATCTTCTCGGTTGAAATTGTCTCCGTGTTTGTACACGTGGATAGCCTCGTGAACGAATCTCTCATGGTAGCCGTAAGCGTGAACAATCAATTAAGACCCGAAATGGTTTATCAAATCCTTCCAATGATTGCTAAGCCCAGAATCCATCTTCTCGGTTGAAATTGTCTCCGTGTTTGTACACGTGGATAGCCTCGTGAACGAATCTCTCATGGTAACCGTAAGCGTGAACAATCAATTAAGACCCGAAATGGTTTATCAAATCCTTCCAATGATTGCTAAGCCCAGAATCCATCTTCTCGGTTGAAATTGTCTCCGTGTTTGTACACGTGGATAGCCTCGTGAACGAATCTCTCATGGTAACCGTAAGCGTGAACAATCAATTAAGACCCGAAATGGTTTATCAAATCCTTCCAATGATTGCTAAGCCCAGAATCCATCTTCTCGGTTGAAATTGTCTCCGTGTTTGTACACGTGGATAGCCTCGTGAACGAATCTCTCATGGTAGCCGTAAGCGTGAACAATCAATTAAGACCCGAAATGGTTTATCAAATCCTTCCAATGATTGCTAAGCCCAGAATCCATCTTCTCGGTTGAAGTTGTCTCTGTGTTTGTACACGTGGATAGCCTCATGAACCAATCTCTCATGGTAGCCAGATGGCTTACTGTATGAAATTTGGGTAGTTGGAGTCCTTTAGCGTCCATACACTAAACGCCTCTGTTGATAGGTAAACTCTGACTTTAACACAGCTATCTCTGTCACAAGCTAATCCCTCAGCTATTTCAACGCTGAATTCTCCTGCGTTGATACTTAAAAAACTCCTTTGTCTAGACGTTTCACGTCTCTTCATCCACCTTAACAAGACGATACGAATCTTAGCAACCGCTCATTGGGAGCTCTGTCGTACCGACAGTTTTTGTTGCTTCACCTGAAGAGGGCTACTTGTGTTGTGGCCGAAACGTTGTGAGAATTTAATTGTTTTATTTTATTATTTCATTATTTTATTATTTTACTCTCGTTCTACGTGGGGGTGACTTCACCGAAAGAACCAAAGAAGACGTGATAAAATTCTCACGACGTTTCGACCACAGCACAAGTAGCCCTCTTCAGGTGAAGTAACAAAACTGTCGGGACGACCTGAAGAGGGCTACTTGTGTTGTGGCCGAAACGTCGTGAGAATTTTATCACGTCTTCTTTGGCTCTTTCGGTAAAGTCACCACCACGTAGAATGATAATAAAATAATAAAATTATCTAATTCTCACGACGTTTCGGCCACAACACAAGTAGCCCTCTTCAGGTTGTCCCGACAGTTTTTGTTATTTCACCTGAAGAGGGCTACTTGTGTTGTGGTCGAAACGTCGTGAGAATTTGATCATGTCTTCTTTGGTTATTTCGGTAAAGTCACCACCACGTAGAATGATAATAATTAAATAATAAAATAATAAAATAACATTCTCACGACGTTTCGGCCACAACACAAGTAGCCCTCTTCAGGTGAAGTACATCGATATAATAAATGTAAATTTCGATTTAAAGTTTTCGTGACTGCAAGGATTCATCTTCTTTGGCTCTTTGGGTAAAGTCACCGCCGTGTAGAATGTGAGTGAAATAATAAAATAAAATAACACGATGAAATTCTCACGACGTTTCGGCCACAACACAAGCGGCCTTCATCAGGTGAAGGGGACCAGGCTGTCTGGAGCACAGCGCTGGAGCGAGCGCTGTCCCTTCACCTGATGAAGGCCGCTTGTGTTGTGGCCGAAACGTCGTGATAATTTTATTGTTATTTTATTGTCATATTATTAAATAAATTTATAAATTTATTATTTTGTTATTTCAACAGCTCAATATTTTATTATTTTACCAACTTATTATTTTATTATATTATTGGAGTATTATTTTATTTTTTTATTGTTTTAGTATTGTGCCACTGTGATATTTTTTCATTTTAGTATAATTTTTTTTTATTATTTTATAATTGTATCACTGAATTGGTTCATTATTTTATTATTTTAACAGTTATTACTCCATCGGTTTACTATTTTATTATTTTAATATTTCATCATTTTATTGTTCCACCACGTCGAAGTTTTATTATTTTATTATTTTATAGGTTTATTGCTTTATTATTTTATTATTTTTATTGTTTTATAATTTTATTGCTTTATCATTGTACAAGAGTATTATTTTAATATGTTATTATTCATTTGGTTTATTATTTTATAATGTTAGCGTCTGGCAGCACATTATTTTATTATTTTATTATTTCACAATGTTGGAATTTTATTATTTTATAACTGTACTGTTTTAATATTTTATTATTTTTACTGCTTTATCAAGGTATTGTTTTATTATTTTTACTGTTTTATTATTGTATTGTTTTATTATTCTATCGCTGTATTATTTTAATATTTTATTGTTGTATTATTTTATCATGTTATTGTTTTAAAATTTTCTAATTTTATTATTTTACCGGTTTATTGTTGTTTTGCTTTATTATTTTATTTGTTTATTATTTTATTGTTTTATTATTGTATGAATGTGTTATTTTTTTGGTTTATTGGTTTATTATTTTATTATTTTATTCTCATTCCACGTGGCGGAGACTTTACCCAAAGGACCAAGATTCAGATCCGAAACGAGTTTTTTTATTGGGGGAGGAGGTGGCAGAGCGTTGTGACGTCATATTTGAGGGGGCGGGGTCTGACTTGTTGTGACGTCATGTGACGAAAGGGGGGAGGGGTCAAAATTCGTCCAAAATTGCGTGACGTCATTTATGGACGGCCCCACAAAGTCACGTGGAAAGGTTTTAAAGAAAGATCGAATAGTTGTGTGGTAGACCCTCCCCGCATGACGTCAAGACGTCGCTGACGTCATCACGCAACCGACCT
Organism: Petromyzon marinus; assembly: GCF_048934315.1. Taxonomy (NCBI): domain Eukaryota; kingdom Metazoa; phylum Chordata; class Hyperoartia; order Petromyzontiformes; family Petromyzontidae; genus Petromyzon; species Petromyzon marinus. The sequence goes on along the minus strand of NW_027423692.1, from coordinate 106,271 downwards.
CGCCGACGTGATGATGTCATCATGCACGTCCCCCTCTCCCTCAACCCCCTCCGCGCCGTACGTCATCACGTCGATTGACGTCATCTCGCAACCGACCTCGCCGACGTTCCGATGTCATCACGCACCCCAACCTTCCCCTGGGTGGATGACGTCACCACGTCGAACGATGACATCACCACGCAACCTCAACTCACCGACGTGCCGATGTCATCACGTACTCCACCTCCCCCCCCCACTTCCCCACCCACACTATCCCCGGTTGAATGACGTCACCTCTGCCCCTCCCACTCCTGGCGAGTGACGTCATCGCGCGTGACTCCTCCCACCAGTGGCATCGTGGTGGTGGTGGTGGTGCTGAGTGTAAAATCGTCTCAAGGCGGTGAGTTACAAACTTACAATTTTGTTTATTTTCTTCTTTAAAACATCGTTTTATTTACAAAGTCCGCCGCTGCCGATGGCGCTGATGCTGCTGCTGCAGAAATTTACCTCTTTTTGTTTTTAAACACTTTAAACTAAAATGTTTTAACATTTTTGCGGCCTACCCCCCTCGCGGGAAGCCTCGGTCTTGCCTGAGTCGCCCCGCGGGCTTCGGAGCGCCCTATGCCGGCGTTCGTGGGTGGGTAGTGGGGGGTAGTGGGGACTCTGACCACGTGGAGTGGTGGTGGTAGTGGTGGTGGTGGTGGTTATAGTGGTAGTGATGGTGGTTTTGGTGGTGGTGGTAGTGGTTATCGTGGTAGTGATGGTGGTTGTGGTGGTGGTAGTGGTGGTGGTCGTGGTGGTGGTCGTGGTGGTGGTGGTTGTGGGGTTGGTAGTGCTGGTAGTGTTAGTGATGGTGATTGTGGTGGTGGTCGTGGTAGTAGTGGTGGTTGTGGTGGTGGTGGTAGTAGTGGTAGTGTTAGTGGTGGTAATGGTGGTTGTGGTGGTAGCGGTGGTGGTGGTTGTGGTAGTGGTGGTTGTAGTGGTGGTAGTGTTAGTGGTGGTAATGGTGGTTGTGGTGGTAGCGGTGGTGGTGGTTGTGGTAGTGGTGGTTGTGCTGGTGGTAGTGTTAGTGGTGGTAATGGTGGTTGTGGTGATAGCGGTGGTGGTGGTCGTGGTGGTAGTGGTGGTAGTGTTAGTGGTGGTAATGGTGGTAGTGATGGTGGTTGTGGTGGTAGCGGTGGTGGTTGTAGTGGTGGGGGTGGTTGTTTGTAGTGGTGGTGTTAGTGGTGGTCGTGGTGGTGTTAGTGTTAGTGGTGGTGTTAGTGTTAGTGGTGGTAGTGATGGTGGTTGTGGTAGTGGTGGGGGTGGTTGTTTGTAGTGGTGGTGGTCGTGGTGGTGGTTGTGGGGTTGGTAGTGGTGGTAGTGTTAGTGGTGGTAATGGTGGTTGTGGTGGTAGTGATGGTGGTGGTTGTGGTGGTGGTGGTGGTTGTGGGGTTGGTAGTGGTGGTAGTGTTAGTGGTGGTAATGGTGGTAGTGATGGTGGTTGTGGTGGTAGTGATGGTGGTGGTAGTGGTGGTCGTGGTAGTAGTGGTGGTAGTAGTGGTAGTGTTAGTGGTGGTAATGGTGGTAGTGGTGGTGGTTGTGGTGGTAGCGGTGGTGGTGGTAGTGGTGGTTGTGGTAGTGGTTATAGTGGTAGTGATGGTGGTGGTGTTAGTAGTGTTAGTGGTGGTAATGGTGGTAGTGATGGTGGTTGTGGTGGTAGTGATGGTGGTTGTAGTGGTGGGGGTGGTTGTTTGTAGTGGTGGTGTTAGTGGTAGTGGTGGTAGTGATGGTGGTTGTGGTGGTAGTAATGGTGGTTGTAGTGGTGGTGGTTGTGGTAGTGATGGTGTTAGTGGTGGTAGTGATGGTGGTTCTAGTGGTGGGGGTGGTTGTTTGTAGTGGTGGTGTAGTAAACATCCTGAGCACTGGGGAGACAAAGGCGGCCGGCCGTGATGCTGGTGGCTATCCATCCCCTCGTGTAACAGCACTTGCCCCTACAGTCTGTTAAGGCTATACGGGGGATCTTTGTCTATGTGTGTCTGTGTGTGTCAGTGGTTGTGTGATTGGGTGGGTGGATGGGGTTTAGGTGGGAGGGTGAGTGGATGATGGGAGGGTGAGTGGATGGGTGAGTGAGTGGATGGGTGAGTGAGTGGATGGGTGAGTGAGTGGATAGGAGGGTGAGTGGATGGGTGAGTGAGTGGATGATGGGAGGGTGAGTGGATGGGTGAGTGAGTGGATGGGAGGGTGAGTGGATGGGAGGGTGAGTGGATGGGTGAGTGGATGGGAGGGTGAGTGGATGGGTGAGTGAGTAGATGATGGGAGGGTGAGTGGATGGGTGAGTGAGTGGATGGGTGAGTGAGTGGATGGGTGAGTGAGTGGATGGGAGGGTGAGTGGATGGGTGAGTGAGTGGATGGGAGGGTGAGTGGATGGGAGGGTGAGTGGATGGGAGGGTGAGTGGATGGGTGAGTGAGTGGATGGGAGGGTGAGTGGATGGGTGGGTGAGTGGGTGAGTGAGTGGGTGAGTGGATGGGTGGGTGAGTGGATGGATGGGTGAGTGGGTGAGTGCGTGGGTGGGTGAGTGGGTGAGTGAGTGGGTGAGTGAGTGGGTGAGTGGGTGAGTGAGTGGGTGAGTGAGTGGGTGAGTGGGTGAGTGGGTGAGTGAGTGGGTGGGTGAGTGCGTGGGTGGGTGAGTGGGTGGGTGAGTGAGTGGGTGGGTGGGTGAGTTGGTGGGTGAGTGAGTGAGGGGGTGAGTGTGTGGGTGAGTGAGTGGGTGAGTGGGTGGGTGAGTGGGTGGGTGGTTGAGTGGGTGGGTGAGTGAGTGAGTGGATGGTTGAGTGAGTGGGTGAGTGGGTGGGTGAGTGAGTGAGTGGGTGGATGGGTGAGTGAGTGGGTGGATGGGTGAGTGAGTGAGTGGGTGGGTGAGTGGGTGGATGGGTGAGTGAGTGGGTGGATAAGTGAGTGGGTGGATGGGTGAGTGAGTGAGTGAGTGGGTGAGTGGGTGGGTGAGTGAGTGGGTGGGTGATTGGGTGGATGGGTGAGTGGGTGGATGGGTGAGTGGGTGAGTGAGTGAGTGAGTGGGTGGGTGAGTTGGTGGATGGGTGAGTGGGTGGATGGGTGAGTGAGTGAGTGGGTGAGTGGGTGGATGGGTGAGTGAGTGAGTGAGTGGGTGAGTAGGTGGGTGAGTGGGTGGGTGAGTGGGTGAGTGAGTGGGTGGGTGAGTGGGTGAGTGAGTGGGTGGATGGGTGAGTGAGTGGGTGGGTGAGTGAGTGGGTGAGTGGGTGGATGGGTGAGTGAGTGAGTGGGTGGATGGGTGAGTGAGTGTGTGGGTGGGTGAGTGGGTGGGTGAGTGGGTGGGTGAGTGGGTGGGTGAGTGGGTGGGTGGGTGAGTGGGTGGGTGAGCTATGTGGGGGATCTTTGCCTTACAGCACCGTGAGCAATGGGAGACGGAGTGGTGGGGATGAAGAGGAAGCAGGGACAGGATGGTCCTGGGAATGGTGAGCAGACTCACCACTCACACTCACCACTCACACTCACCACTCACACTCACCACTCACACTCACCACTCACCACTCACACTCACCACTCACACTCACCACTCACACTCACCACTCACCACACACACTCACCACTCACACTCACCACTCACACTCACCACTCACACTCACCACTCACACTCACCACTCACACTCACCACTCACACTCACCACTCACACTCACCACTCACACTCACCACTACACAGAGACCCATAGACTCACCACTCACCACCACTCACACTCACCACTCACACTCACCACTCACACTCACCACTACACAGAGACCCATAGACTCACCACTCACCACCACTCACACTCACCACTCACACTCACCAATCACACTCACCACTCCCACTCACCACTCACCACTCACCACACACACTCACCACTCACACTCACCACTCACACTCACCACTCACACTCACCACTCACCACTCACCACACACACTCACCACTCACACTCACCACTCACACTCACCACTCACACTCACCACTCACACTCACCACTCACGCTCACCACTCACACTCACCACTCACACTCACCACTCACACTCACCACTCACACTCACCACACACACTCACACTCACCACACACACTCAACACTCACCACACACACTCACCACACACACTCACCACTAACACTCACCACTCACACTCATCACTCACCACTCACACTCACCACTCAGACTCACCACTCACACTCACCACTCACACTCACCACTCACCACCCACTCACACTCACCACCACTCACACTCACCACTCACACTCATCACTCACCACTCACACTCACCACTCACACTCACCACTAACACTCACCACTCACACTCACCACTCAGACTCACCACTCACCACTCACACTCACCACCCACTCACCACTCACACTCACTCACTCACCACTCTTCACTCACCACTCACACTCACCACTCACACTCACCACTAACACTCACCACTCACCACTAACACTCACCACACACACTCACCACTCACACTCACCACTCACACTCACCACTCACACTCACCACTCACACTCACCACTACACAGAGACCCATAGACTCACCACTCACCACCACTCACACTCACCACTCACACTCACCACTCACACTCACCACCACTCACACTCACCACTCACACTCACCACCACTCACACTCACCACTCACACTCACCACTCTCACTCACCACTCACACTCACCACTCACACTCACCACTCACCACACACACTCACCACTCACACTCACCACTCAGACTCACCACTCACCACTCACACTCACCACTCACACTCACCACTCACACTCACCACACACACTCACACTCACCACTCACACTCACCACTTACACTCACCACTCACCACACACACTCACCACTCACACTCACCACTCAGACTCACCACTACACAGAGACCCATAGACTCACCACTCACACTCACCACTCAGACTCACCACTCACCACCACTCACACTCACCACTCACACTCACCACTCACACTCACCACTCAACACTCACCACTCACCACTCACCACACACACTCACCACTCACACTCACCACTACACAGAGACCCATAGACTCACCACCACTCAGACTCAACACTCAGACTCACCACTCAGACTCACCACACAGAGACCCATAGACTCACCACTACACACAGAGACCCATAGACTCACCACCACACAGAGACCCATAGACTCACCACTACACAGAGACCCATAGACTCACCACCACACAGACCCATAGACTCACCACCACACAGAGACCCATAGACTCACCACTACACAGAGACCCATAGACTCACTACACAGAGACCCATAGACTCACCACCACACAGAGACCCATAGACTCACCACCACACAGAGACCCATAGACTCACCACCACACAGAGACCCATAGACTCACCACTACACAGAGACCCATAGACTCACCACACACAGAGACCCATAGACTCACTACACAGAGACCCATAGACTCACCACCAAACAGAGACCCTAAGACTCACCACCACACAGAGACCCATAGACTCACCACCACACAGAGACCCATAGGCTCACCACCACACAGAGACCCATAGACTCACCACTACACAGAGACCCATAGACTCACCACCACACAGAAACCCATAGACTCACCACCACACAGATACCCATAGACTCACCACCACACAGAGACCCATAGACTCACTACACAGAGACCCATAGACTCACCACCACACAGAGACCCATAGACTCACCACTGCACAGAGACCCATAGACTCACCATACGCAGAGACCCATAGACTCACCACCACACAGAGACCCATAGACTCACCACCACACAGAGACCCATAGACTCACCACCACACATAGACCCATAGACTCACCACCACACAGAGACCCATAGACTCATCACCACAGAGACCCATAGACTCACCACCACACAGAGACCCATAGACTCACCACCACACAGAGACCCATAGACTCACCATCACACAGAGACCCATAGACTCACCACACAGAGACCCATAGACTCATCACCACACAGAGACCCATAGACTCACCACCACACAGAGACCCATAGACTCACCACCACACAGAGACCCATAGACTCACCACTACACAGAGACCCATAGACTCACCACCACACAGAGACCCATAGACTCACCACCACACAGAGACCCATAGACTCACCACCACACAGAGACCCATAGACTCACCACTACACAGAGACCCATAGACTCACCACCACACAGACACCCATAGACTCACCACCACACAGAGACCCATAGACTCACCACCACACAGAGACCCATAGACTCACCACCACACAGAGACCCACAGACTCACCACCACACAGAGACCCATAGACTCACCACCACACAGAGACCCACAGACTCACCACCACACAGAGACCCATAGACTCACCACCACCACACAGAGACCCATAGACTCACCACCACACAGAGACCCATCGACTCACCACCACCACACAGAGACCCATAGACTCACCACCACACAGAGACCCATAGACTCACCACCACCAAACAGAGACCCATAGACTCACCACTACTCAGAGACCCATAGACTCACCACTATCACACAGAGACCCACAGACTCACCATCACACAGAGACCCATAGACTCACCACCAAACAGAGACCCATAGACTCCCAACTCTGACGTTGGTTGCGGTGATCCATAGATTCTGCGCACGCGAAGAAATCTCGCGTGCTCCCGGGAGACAAAGGTGGAGGAGGTGGAAGAGGAGGTGGAACAGGAGGTGGAAGAGGAGGTGGAAGAGGAGGTGGAAGAGGAGGTGGAAGAGGAGGTGGAAGAGGAGGTGGAAGAGGAGGAGCCAGTCAGAGAATCGGCAGAGCGGCCAAAACACCGCCGCCGGCTGCCTTTCAGAAGAGCGGCACGGGTCCCTTTAAGAAGAGCGGCGCGGGTCCCTTTAAGAAGGACGGCACGGGTCCCTTTAAGAAGGACGGCACGGGTCCCTTTAAGAAGGACGGCACGGGTCCCTTTAAGAAGGACGGCGCGGGTCCCTTTAACAAGAGCGGCACGGGTCCCTTTAAGACGAGCGGCACGGGTCCCTTTAAGAAGAACGGCACGGGTCCCTTTAAGAAGGATCGCACGGGTCCCTTTAAGAAGGACGGCACGGGTTCCTTTAAGAAGGACGGTACAGGTGCCTTTAAGAAGAGCGGCACGGCTCCTTTTAAGAAGAGCGGCACAGGTGCCTTTAAGAAGAGCGGCACGGGTCCCTTTAAGAAGAATGTCACGGGTGCCTTTAAGAAGAATGGCACAGGTGCCTTTAAGAAGAACGGGCGGCCAACCAGCGGAGGTGAGAGACTGAGACTCACTGAGACTCACAGAGACTCACTCACCACTCACCCACTCACTCACCACTCACCACTCACTCACCACTCACCACTCACCCACTCAGTCACCACTCACCACTCACTCACTCACCACTCACTCACCACTCACTCACCACTCACTCACCACTCACTCACACACCACTCACTCACCACTCACTCACCACTCACTCACCACTCACTCACCACTCACTCACCACTCACTCACCACCCACTCACTCACCACTCACTCACCACTCACTCACCACTCACTCACTCACTCACCACTCACTCACCACTCACTCACTCACCCACTCACTCACCACCCACTCACCACTCACTCACCACTCACCCACTCACTCACCACTCACTCACTCACCACTCACCCACTCACTCACCACTCACTCACCCACTCACCCACTCACTCACCACTCACCCACTCACCACCCACCCACTCACTCACCACTCACCCACTCACCACCCACCCACTCACTCACCACTCACTCACCACCCACCCACTCACTCACCACTCACTCACCACCCACCCACACACTCACCCACCCACTCACCCACCCACTCACTCACCCACCCACTCACTCACCCACTCACTCACCCACACACTCACCCACCCACTCACCCACCCACTCACTCACTCACCCACCCACCCACTCACTCACCCACTCACTCACCCACCCACTCACTCACTCACTCACCCACCCACCCACTCACTCACTCACTCACCCACTCACTCACCCACTCACTCACCCACCCACTCACTCACCCACTCACTCACCCACCCACTCACTCACCCACTCACTCACTCACCCACTCACTCACCCACTCACCCATCCACTCACTCACCCACTCACTCACTCACCCACTCACTCACCCACTCACCCACCCACTCACTCACCCACCCACCCACTCTCTCACCCACCCACTCACCCACCCACTCACCCACTCACTCACTCACCCACCCACTCACTCACTCACTCACCCACCCACTCACTCACCCACTCACTCACCCACCCACTCACCCACTCACTCACCCACCCACCCACTCACTCACTCACCCATTCACTCACTCACTCACCCACTCACTCACTCACCCACTCACTCACTCACCCACTCACTCACCCACCCACCCACCCACTCACCCACTCACCCACCCACCCACTCACTCACCCACTCACCCACTCACCCACTCTCTCACCCACCCACTCACCCACCCACTCACCCACTTACTCACTCACCCACCCACTCACTCACCCACTCACTCACCCACCCACTCACTCACCCACTCACTCACCCACCCACTCACCCACCCACCCACTCACTCACTCACCCACTCACCCACCCACTCACTCACCCACTCACTCACCCACCCACTCACCCACCCACTCACTCACTCACTCACCCACTCACCCACTCACCCACCCACTCACTCACCCACTCACCCACTCAACCACCCACTCACCCACCCACTCACTCACCCACCCACCCACCCACTCACCCACCCACTCACCCACTTACTCACTCACCCACCCACTCACTCACTCACTCACCCACCCACCCACCCACCCACTCACCCACCCACCCACCCACTCACCCACCCACCCACCCACTCACCCACTCACCCACCCACCCACTCACTCACCCACCCACTCACTCACCCACCCCCTCCTCTGTGAGACAGCAGCTGATGGTGAGGCTGTTGGTGAGGGTGTTGGTGAGGCTGTTGGTGAGGGTGTTGGTCAGGCTGGCCCCGACCGTGTGGGTGAGCGGATGGCCCAGCGGGTGAGGAGAGCGGAGCGGAAACGCCTCGAACGTGGTGGCTTTGACGTGGTGACACAGGGCAAGCGTCTGTGGGAAAGTGTGCGCAGGTGAGTGGGTGGGTGGGTGGGTGAGTGGGTGGGTGGGTGGGTGAGTGGGTGGGTGGGTGAGTGGGTGGGTGGGTGGGTGAGTGGGTGGGTGGGTGGGTGGGTGGGTGAGTGGGTGGGTGAGTGGGTGGGTGGGTGGGTGAGTGGGTGAGTGAATGGGTGAGTGAGTGGGTGAGTGGGTGAGTGGGTGGGTGGGTGGGTGAGTGGGTGGGTGGGTGGGTGGGTGAGTGAGTGGGTGGGTGAGTTGGTGAGTGAGTGGGTGGGCGGGTGGGTGAGTGGATGGATGAGTGGGTGAGTGGGTGGGTGAGTGGGTGGGTGAGTGGGTGAGTGGGTGGGTGAGTGGGTGGGTGAGTGAGTGAGTGGGTGGGTGAGTGGGTGGGTGAGTGGGTGGGTGGGTGAGTGGGTGGGTGGGTGGGTGAGTGGGTGGGTGGGTGGGTGAGTGAGTGAGTGGGTGGGTGAGTGGGTGGGTGAGTGGGTGGGTGAGTGGGTGGGTGAGTGAGTTAGTTAGTGAGAGGGTGGGTTGGTGAGTAAGTGGGTGGGTGTTTATGTCTATGTGTGTCTGTGTGTGTCTCTGTGTGTGTGTCTCTGTGTGTGTGTCTCTGTGTGTGTCTGTGTGTGTGTGTGTCTGTGTGTCTGTGTGTGTGTGTGTGTCTGTGTGTGTCTGTGTGTGTGTGTGTGTGTGTCTGTGTGTGTGTGTGTGTGTGTCTGTGTGTCTGTGTGTGTGTGTCTGTGTGTGTGTGTCTGTGTGTGTGTGTCTGTGTGTGTCTGTGTGTGTGTATGTGTGTGTGTGTGTGTCTGTGTGTGTGTGTGTGTGTCTGTGTGTGTGTGTGTGTGTGTGTGTCTGTGTGTGTGTATGTGTGTGTGTGTGTCTCTGTGTGTGTGTGTCTCTGTGTGTCTGTGTGTCTGTGTGTGTGTCTCTGTGTGTGTGTCTGTGTGTGTGTGTGTGTCTGTGTGTGTCTGTGTCTGTGTGTGTGTGTCTGTGTCTGTGTGTCTGTGTGTGTGTCTGTGTGTGTGTCTGTGTGTGTGTGTGTGTCTGTGTGTGTGTGTGTGTGTCTGTGTGTGTCTGTGTGTGTGTCTGTGTGTGTGTGTGTCTGTGTGTGTGTCTGTGTGTGTGTCTGTGTGTGTCTGTGTGTGACTGTGTGTGTGTGTGTCTGTGTGTGTGTCTGTGTGTGTGTCTGTGTGTGTGTCTGTGTGTGTGTGTGTCTGTGTGTGTGTCTGTGTGTGTGTCTGTGTGTGTCTGTGTGTGTCTGTGTGTGTCTGTGTGTGTCTGTGTGTGTGTGTGTCTGTGTGTGTGTGTGTCTGTGTGTGTGTCTGTGTGTGTGTCTGTGTGTGTCTGTGTGTGTCTGTGTGTGTCTGTGTGTGTGTGTGTCTGTGTGTGTCTGTGTGTGTGTGTGTCTGTGTGTGTGTCTGTGTGTGTGTGTGTGTGTGTCTGTGTGTGTCTGTGTGTGTGTGTCTGAGTGTGTGTGTCTGAGTGTGTGTGTGTGTCTAACTGCTCTCAGGAAGGACTGCTCAAAGCAGAAGCGCCTTGAGCTGATGTCCGAACTTGAGCAGCTGCTCCGTGGACACATCAAGACGGTCAGTGGACACACACACAGACACACACACAGACACACACACACAGACACACACAGACACATACACACACACACACAGACACACACACACACAGACACACACACACAGACACACACACACAGACACACACACACACACACACAGACACACACACAGACACACACAGACACACACACAGACACACACACACACAGACACACACACACACAGACACACACAGACACACACAGACACACACAGACACACACAGACACACACACACACAGACACACACACAGACACACACACACACACACACAGACACACACACAGACACACACAGACACACACACAGACACACACACACACAGACACACACACACACAGACACACACACAGACACACACACACACACACACAGACACACACACAGACACACACACACACAGACACACACACAGACACACACACACACACACACAGACACACACACACACACAGACACACACACAGACACACACACAGACACATACATACACACACATACACACTCACATACACACACACACACACAGACACACACAGACACACACAGACACACACACAGACACACACACAGACACACACAGACACACACACAGACACACACACACACAGACACACACACACACAGACACACACACAGACACACACACACACACACACAGACACACACACAGACACACACACACACAGACACACACACAGACACACACACACACACACACAGACACACACACACACACAGACACACACACAGACACACACACAGACACATACATACACACACATACACACTCACATACACACACACACACACAGACACACACAGACACACACAGACACACACACAGACACACACACACACACATACACACTCACATACACACACACACACACAGACACACACAGACACACACAGACACACACACAGACACACACACACACACATACACACTCACATACACACACACACACACAGACACACACAGACACACACAGACACACACACAGACACACACACATACAGACACACACACAGACACACACACACACACATACACACACAGACACACACACATACAGACACACACACAGACACACAGACACACACACAGACACACACACACACACATACACACACAGACACACAGACACAGACACACATACACACTCACATACACACACACACACAGATACACACACACACAGACACACAGACACACACAGACACACACACATACACACACACAGACACACACACACACAGACACACACACACACACACACAGACACACAGACACACACAGACACACACACAGACACACACACAGACACACACACAGACACACAGACACACACAGACACACACACACACAGACACACAGACATACACAGACACACACAGACACACACACAGACACACACACAGACACACACACAGACACACACACAGACACACACACAGACACACACACAGACACACACAGACAGACACACACACAGAGACTCAAACATGACGTTGATTCTAATGTTGTTGTTGTTGTTGTTGGTTGACGTTGTTGTTGATGTTGTTGTTGATGTTGTTGTTGATGTTGTTGTTGTTGATGTTGTTGTTGTTGATGTTGTTGTTGATGATGTTGTTGATGTTGTTGTTGATGTTGTTGTTGATGTTGTTGTTGTTGTTGATGTTGTTGTTGATGTTGTTGTTGATGTTGTTGTTGTTGATGTTGTTGTTGATGTTGTTGATGTTGTTGTTGTTGTTATTGTTGATGTTGTTGTTGATGTTGTTGTTGATGTTGTTGTTGTTGATGTTGTTGTTGATGTTGTTGTTGTTGATGTTGTTGATGTTGTTGATGTTGTTGTTGATGTTGTTGTTGTTGTTGATGATGTTGTTGATGTTGATGTTGTTGTTGATGTTGATGTTGTTGTTGTTGATGTTGATGTTGATGTTGTTGTTGTTGATGTTGTTGTTGATGTTGTTGTTGTTGTTGATGTTGATGTTGTTGTTGATGTTGTTGTTGATGTTGTTGTTGTTGATGTTGTTGTTGTTGATGTTGTTGATGTTGTTGACCCCACAGATCGCCTTCAGCCACGACTCCACGCGTGTGCTGCAGTGTTTCATCAAGTTCGCCAGCATAGAGCAACGACAACTAGTGTTGTCAGAACTACAGCGTGAATCACTCACCACTCACTCACTCACCACTCACTCACCACTCACTCACCACTCACTCACCACTCACTCACCACTCACTCACTCACCACTCACTCACCACTCACTCACCACTCACTCACCACTCACCACTCACTCACTCACTCATTCACTCACTCACCACTCACTCACCACTCACTCACTCACCACTCACTCACCACTCACTCACCACTCACTCACCACTCACTCACTCACCCACTCACCCACACACTCACCCACTCACCCACTCACACACTCACTCACCCACTCACCCACTCACACACCACTACTCACTCACCACTCTGTGTGTGTGACTGACTGTGTGTATGTGTGTGTGTCACTGTGTGTGTGACTGACTGTGTGTGTCTGAGTGTGTGTATGTGTGTCTGTGTCTGTGTGTTTGTGTGTGACTGACTGTGTGTGTGACTGACTGTGTGTATGTGTGTGTGTCTATGTCTGTGACTGACTGTGTGTCTGTGTGTGTGTGTGTGTGTCTGTGTCTGTGTGTGTGTCTGTGTGTGACTGACTGTGTGTGTGTGTGTGTCTGTGTGTGACTGACTGTGTGTCTGTGTGTGTGTGTGTCTGTGTGTGACTGTGTGTGTGTGTGTGTCTGTGTGTGACTGACTGTGTGACTGTGTCTGTGTGTGTGTGTGACTGACTGTGTCTCTCTGTATGTCTGTGTGTGTGTGTCTGTGTGTGACTGACTGTGTGTGTGTGTATGTGTCTGTGTGTGACTGACTGTGTGACTGTATGTCTGTGTGGGTGTGTGTCTGTGTGTGACTGACTGTGTGACTGTGTGTCTGTGTGTGTGTGTGTGTCTGTGTGTGACTGACTGTGTGTGACTGACTGTGTGTGTGTGTGTGTCTGTGTGTGACTGTGTGTCTCTCTGTGTGTGTGTCTGTCTGTCTGTATGTCTGTGTGTGTGTGTGTGTGTGACTGACTGTGTGTGTGACTGACTGTGTGTCTGTGTCTGTGTGTGTCTGTGTGTGACTGACTGTGTGTGTCTGTGTGTGACTGACTGTGTGCTGTTTGTGTGTGTCTATGTCTGTGACTGACTGTGTGTCTGTGTGGCTGTGTGTGACTGACTGTGTGACTATGTCTGTGTGTGTGTGTGTCTGTGTGTGACTGACTGTGTGTGTGTGTGTTAAAGATGGTTCTTTGGTGTGTGTGTCTGTGTGTGACTGACTGTGTGACTGTGTCTGTGCGTGTGACTGACTGTGTCTCTCTCTCTGTGTGTGTGTGTGTCTGTGTGTGACTGACTGTGTGTCTCTCTGTGTGTGACTGACTGTGTGACTGTGTCTGTGCATGTGACTGACTGTGTCTCTCTGTGTGTGTGTGTGTGTCTGT
>NW_027423692.1:37500-91846 GCF_048934315.1 Petromyzon marinus | reverse complement strand
GTAGGTGAGTAGGTGAGTAGGGTGAGTAGGTGAGTGAGTAGGTGAGTAAGGTGAGTAGGTGAGTGAGTAGGTGAGTAGGTGAGTAGGTGAGTAGGTGAGTAGGTAGGTGAGTAGGTGAGTAGGTGAGTGAGTAGGTGAGTAGGTGAGTAGGTGAGTAGGTGAGTGAGTAGGTGAGTAGGTGAGTAGGTGAGTGAGTAGGTGAGTAGGTGAGTAGGTGAGTAGGTGAGTAGGTGAGTAGGTGAGTGAGTAGGTGAGTGAGTAGGTGAGTAGGTGAGTAGGTGAGTGAGTAGTAGTAGTGAGTGAGTAGGTGAGTGAGTAGGTGAGTGGTGAGTGAGTAGGTGAGTGAGTAGGTGAGTAGGTGAGTAGGTGAGTAGGTGAGTGAGTAGGTGAGTAGGTGAGTAGGTGAGTAGGTGAGTGAGTAGGTGAGTGAGTAGGTGAGTGAGTAGGTGAGTAGGTGAGTGAGTAGGTGAGTAGGTGAGTGAGTAGGTGAGTAGGTGAGTGAGTAGGTGAGTAGGTGAGTGAGTGAGTAGGTGAGTGGTGAGTAGGTGAGTAGGTGAGTAGGTGAGTAGGTGAGTAGGTGAGTGAGTAGGTGAGTGAGTAGGTGAGTAGGTGAGTAGGTGAGTGAGTAGGTGAGTAGGTGAGTGAGTAGGTGAGTGGTGAGTGAGTAGGTGGTGAGTAGGTGAGTAGGTGAGTAGGTGAGTAGGTGAGTGAGTAGGTGAGTGAGTAGGTGAGTGAGTAGGTGAGTAGGTGAGTGAGTAGGTGAGTAGGTGAGTGAGTAGGTGAGTAGGTGAGTGAGTAGGTGAGTAGGTGAGTGAGTAGGTGAGTAGGTGAGTAGGTGAGTGAGTAGGTGAGTGAGTAGGTGAGTAGGTGAGTAGGTGAGTAGGTAGTGAGTAGGTGAGTGAGTAGGTGAGTGAGTAGGTGAGTAGGTGAGTGAGTAGTTGAGTAGGTGAGTGAGTAGGTGAGTAGGTGAGTGAGTAGGTGAGTAGGTGAGTGAGTAGGTGAGTAGGTGAGTAGGTGAGTAGGTGAGTGGTGAGTAGGTGAGTAGGTGAGTGAGTAGGTGAGTAGGTGAGTAGGTGAGTGAGTAGGTGAGTAGGTGAGTAGGTGAGTAGGTGAGTGAGTAGGTGAGTAGGTGAGTAGGTGAGTAGGTGAGTGAGTGAGTAGGTGAGTGAGTAGGTGAGTAGGTGAGTGAGTAGGTGAGTAGGTGAGTAGGTGAGTAGGTGAGTGAGTGGTGAGTAGGTGAGTAGGTGAGTAGGTGAGTGAGTGGTGAGGTAGGTGAGTAGGTGAGTAGGTGTGTGAGTGGGTGAGTGGTGAGTAGGTGAGTAGGTGAGTAGGTGAGTGAGTGGTGAGTAGGTGAGTAGGTGAGTAGGTGAGTAGGTGAGTGAGTGAGTAGGTGAGTGAGTAGGTGAGTAGGTGAGTGAGTAGGTGAGTGGTGAGTGAGTAGGTGAGTAGGTGAGTAGGTGAGTAGGTGAGTGAGTAGGTGAGTAGGTGAGTAGGTGAGTAGGTGAGTGAGTAGGTGAGTGAGTAGGTGAGTGAGTAGGTGAGTAGGTGAGTGAGTAGGTGAGTAGGGAGTGAGTAGGTGAGTAGGTGAGTGAGTAGGTGAGTAGGTGAGTGAGTAGGTGAGTAGGTGAGTAGGTGAGTAGGTGAGTAGGTGAGTGAGTAGGTGAGTGAGTAGGTGAGTGAGTAGGTGAGTAGGTGAGTGAGTAGATGAGTAGGTGAGTGAGTAGGTGAGTAGGTGAGTGAGTAGGTGAGTAGGTGAGTGAGTAGGTGAGTAGGTGAGTAGGTGAGGGTGAGGGTGAGTAGGTGAGTAGGTGAGTGAGTAGGTGAGTAGGTGAGTAGGTGAGTGAGATAGGTGAGTAGGTGGATAGGTGAGTAGGTGAGTAGGTGAGTGAGTGAGTAGGTGAGTGAGTGAGTAGTAGTGAGTGAGTAGGTGAGTAGGTGAAGAGGTGAGTAGGTGAGTGAGTGGTGAGTAGGTGAGTAGGTGAGTAGGTGAGTGAGTGGTGAGTAGGTGAGTAGGTGAGTAGGTGTGATGAGTGGGTGAGTGGTGAGTAGGTGAGTAGGTGAGTGAGTGGTGAGTAGGTGAGTAGGTGAGTAGGTGAGTAGGTGAGTGAGTGAGTAGGTGAGTGAGTAGGTGAGTAGGTGAGTGAGTAGGTGAGTAGGTGAGTAGGTGAGTAGGTGAGTGGTGAGTAGGTGGTGAGTAGGTGAGTAGGTGAGTGAGTGGGTGAGTGGTGAGTAGGTGAGTAGGTGAGTAGGTGAGTGAGTGGTGAGTAGGTGAGTAGGTGAGTAGGTGAGTGAGTGGTGAGTAGGTGAGTAGGTGAGTGGTAGTAGGTGACTGAGTGGTGAGTGAGTAGGTGAGTGAGTAGGTGAGTAGGTGAGTAGGTGAGTGAGTAGGTGAGTGAGTAGGTGAGTGAGTAGGTGAGTAGGTGAGTGAGTAGGTGAGTGAGTAGGTGAGTAGGTGAGTAGGTGAGTGAGTAGGTGAGTAGGTGAGTAGGTGAGTAGGTGAGTAGGTGAGTGAGTGGTGAGTAAGTGAGTAGGTGAGTGAGTAGGTGAGTAGGTGAGTAGGTGAGTAGGTGAGTAGGTAGGTGAGTAGGTGAGTAGGTGAGTGAGTAGGTGAGTAGGTGAGTAGGTGAGTAGGTGAGTGAGTAGGTGAGTAGGTGAGTAGGTGAGTGAGTAGGTGAGTAGGTGAGTAGGTGAGTGAGTGGTGAGTAGGTGAGTAGGTGAGTGAGTAGGTGAGTAGGTGAGTAGGTGAGTAGGTGAGTGAGTAGGTGAGTAGGTGAGTGAGTAGGTGAGTAGGTGAGTAGGTGAGTGAGTGGTGAGTAGGTGAGTAGGTGAGTGAGTAGGTGAGTAGGTGAGTAGGTGAGTAGGTGAGTGAGTGGTGAGTAGGTGAGTAGGTGAGTGAGTAGGTGAGTAGGTGAGTAGGTGAGTAGGTGAGTAGGTGAGTAGGTGAGTAGGGTGAGTGAGTAGGTGAGTAGGTGAGTAGGTGAGTGAGTAGGTGAGTAGGTGAGTGAGTAGGTGAGTAGGTGAGTAGGTGAGTGAGTGGTGAGTAGGTGAGTAGGTGAGTGAGTAGGTGAGTAGGTGAGTAGGTGAGTGGTGAGTGAGTAGGTGAGTAGGTGAGTAGGTGAGTGAGTAGGTGAGTAGGTGAGTAGGTGAGTGAGTGGTGAGTAGGTGAGTAGGTGAGTGAGTAGGTGAGTAGGTGAGTAGGTGAGTAGGTGAGTGAGTAGGTGAGTAGGTGAGTAGGTGAGTGAGTAGGTGAGTAGGTGAGTAGGTGAGTAGGTGAGTGGTGAGTGAGTAGGTGAGTAGGTGAGTAGGTGAGTGAGTAGGTGAGTAGGTGAGTAGGGTGAGTGAGTGGTGAGTAGGTGAGTAGGTGAGTGAGTAGGTGAGTAGGTGAGTAGGTGAGTGAGTGGTGAGTAGGTGAGTAGATGAGTGAGTAGGTGAGTAGGTGAGTAGGTGAGTAGGTGAGTGGTGAGTGAGTAGGTGAGTAGGTGAGTAGGTGAGTGAGTAGGTGAGTAGGTGAGTAGGTGAGTGAGTGGTGAGTAGGTGAGTAGGTGAGTGAGTAGGTGAGTAGGTGAGTAGGTGAGTAGGTGAGTGAGTAGGTGAGTAGGTGAGTAGGTGAGTGAGTAGGTGAGTAGGTGAGTAGGTGAGTAGGTGAGTGAGTAGGTGAGTAGGTGAGTAGGTGAGTGAGTAGGTGAGTAGGTGAGTAGGTGAGTGAGTGGTGAGTAGGTGAGTAGGTGAGTGAGTAGGTGAGTAGGTGAGTAGGTGAGTAGGTGAGTGGTGAGTGAGTAGGTGAGTAGGTGAGTAGGTGAGTGAGTAGGTGAGTAGGTGAGTAGGTGAGTGAGTGGTGAGTAGGTGAGTAGGTGAGTGAGTAGGTGAGTAGGTGAGTAGGTGAGTGAGTAGGTGAGTAGGTGAGTAGGTGAGTAGGTGAGTGGTGAGTGAGTAGGTGAGTAGGTGAGTGAGTAGGTGAGTAGGTGAGTAGGTGAGTGAGTGGTGAGTAGGTGAGTAGGTGATGTGAGTAGGTGAGTAGGTGAGTGAGTGAGTGAGTGGTGAGTAGGTGAGTAGGTGAGTGAGTAGGTGAGTGGGTGAGTAGGTGAGTAGGTGAGTAGGTGAGTGGTGAGTGAGTAGGTGAGTAGGTGAGTAGGTGAGTGAGTAGGTGAGTAGGTGAGTAGGTGAGTGAGTGGTGAGTAGGTGAGTAGGTGAGTGAGTAGGTGAGTAGGTGAGTAGGTGAGTGAGTAGGTGAGTAGGTGAGTAGGTGAGTGAGTAGGTGAGTGGTGAGTAGGTGAGTAGGTGAGTGAGTAGGTGAGTAGGTGAGTAGGTGAGTAGGTAGGTGAGTAGGTGAGTAGGTGAGTGAGTAGGTGAGTAGGTGAGTAGGTGAGTAGGTGAGTGAGTAGGTGAGTAGGTGAGTAGGGTGAGTGAGTAGGTGAGTAGGTGAGTAGGTGAGTGAGTGGTGAGTAGGTGAGTAGGTGAGTGAGTAGGTGAGTAGGTGAGTAGGTGAGTAGGTGAGTAGGGGAGTAGGTGAGTGAGTAGGTGAGTAGGTGAGTAGGTGAGTGAGTGGTGAGTAGGTGAGTAGGTGAGTGAGTAGGTGAGTAGGTGAGTAGGTGAGTAGGTGAGTGAGTGGTGAGTAGGTGAGTAGGTGAGTGAGTAGATGAGTAGGTGAGTAGGTGAGTAGGTGAGTAGGTAGGTGAGTAGGTGAGTAGGTGAGTGAGTAGGTGAGTAGGGAGTAGGTGAGTGAGTAGGTGAGTAGGTGAGTAGGTGAGTGAGTAGGTGAGTAGGTGAGTAGGTGAGTGAGTGGTGAGTAGGTGAGTAGGTGAGTGAGTAGGTGAGTAGGTGAGTAGGTGAGTAGGTGAGTGGTGAGTGAGTAGGTGAGTAGGTGAGTAGGTGAGTGAGTAGGTGAGTAGGTGAGTAGGTGAGTGAGTGGTGAGTAGGTGAGTAGGTGAGTGAGTAGGTGAGTAGGTGAGTAGGTGAGTAGGTGAGTGAGTAGGTGAGTAGGTGAGTAGGTGAGTGAGTAGGTGAGTAGGTGAGTAGGTGAGTAGGTGAGTAGGTGAGTGGTGAGTGAGTAGGTGCGTAGGTGAGTAGGTGAGTGAGTAGGTGGTAGGTGAGTAGGTGAGTGAGTGGTGAGTAGGTGAGTAGGTGAGTGAGTAGGTGAGTAGGTGAGTAGGTGAGTGAGTGGTGAGTAGGTGAGTAGGTGAGTGAGTAGGTGAGTAGGTGAGTAGGTGAGTGGTTGAGTGAGTAGGTGAGTAGGTGAGTAAGTGAGTTGAGTAGGTGAGTAGGTGAGTAGGTGAGTGAGTGGTGAGTAGGTGAGTAGGTGAGTGAGTAGGTGAGTAGGTGAGTAGGTGAGTAGGTGAGTGAGTAGGTGAGTAGGTGAGTAGGTGAGTAGGTGAGTAGGTGAGTAGGTGAGTGAGTAGGTGAGTAGGTGAGTAGGTGAGTGAGTAGGTGAGTAGGTGAGTAGGTGAGTGAGTGGTGAGTAGGTGAGTAGGTGAGTGAGTAGGTGAGTAGGTGAGTAGGTGAGTAGGTGAGTGAGTAGGTGAGTAGGTGAGTAGGTGAGTGAGTAGGTTAGTAGGTGAGTAGGTGAGTAGGTGAGTGGTGAGTGAGTAGGTGAGTAGGTGAGTGAGTAGGTGAGTAGGTGAGTGAGTGGTGAGTAGGTGAGTAGGTGAGTGAGTAGGTGAGTAGGTGAGTAGGTGAGTGGGTGAGTGGTGAGTAGGTGAGTGAGTAGGTGAGTGGTGAGTAGGTGAGTAGGTGAGTAGGTGAGTGTGAGTGAGTAGGTGAGTAGTGAGTGAAGTAGTGAGTAGGTGAGTGGTGAGTGAGTGATGGGTGAGTAGGTGAGTAGGTGAGTGAGTAGGTGAGTAGGTGAGTAGGTGGAGTGAGTAGGTGAGTAGGTGAGTAGGTGAGTGAGTAGGTGAGTAGGTGAGTAGGTGAGTAGGTGAGTGGTGAGTGAGAAGGTGAGTAGGTGAGTAGGTGAGTGAGTAGGTGAGTAGGTGAGTAGGTGAGTGAGTGGTGAGTAGGTGAGTAGGTGAGTGAGTAGGTGAGTAGGTGAGTAGGTGAGTAGGTGAGTGAGTAGGTAAGTAGGTGAGTAGGTGAGTGAGTGGTGAGTAGGTGAGTGAGTGGTAGTAGGTGAGTAGGTGAGTAGGTGAGTGAGTAGAGTGAGTAGGTGAGTGAGTAGGTGAGTAGGTGAGTGAGTAGGTGAGTAGGTGAGTGGTAGGTGAGTGAGTGGTGAGTGAGTGGTGAGTGAGTGGTGAGTGAGTGGTGAGTGAGTAGGTGAGTAGGTGAGTGAGTAGGTGAGTAGGTGAGTAGGTGAGTAGGTGAGTAGGTGAGTGAGTAGGTGAGTAGGTGACGTGAGTAGGTGAGTAGGTGAGTGAGTAGGTGATGGTGTGGTGAGTGAGTGGTGAGTGAGTAGGTGAGTGAGTGGTGAGTGAGTAGGTGAGTAGGTGTGAGTGAGTAGGTGAGTAGTAGTGAGTAGGTGAGTAGGTGAGTGAGTAGGTGAGTAGGTGAGTGAGTAGGTGAGTAGGTGAGTGAGTAGGTGAGTGAGTGGTGAGTGAGTGGTGAGTGAGTGGTGAGTGAGTGGTGAGTGAGTAGGTGAGTAGGTGAGTGAGTAGGTGAGTAGGTGAGTAGGTGAGTAGGTTGAGTAGGTGAGTGAGTGGAGTAGGTGAGGGTGAGTAGGTGAGTGAGTAGGTGAGTAGGTGAGTAGGTGAGTAGGGTGAGTAGGTGAGTGGAGTAGGTGAGTAGGTGGTAGGTGAGTGGTGAGTAGGTGAGTGAGTAGGTGAGTGAGTAGGTGAGTAGGTGAGTGAGTAGGTGAGTAGGTGAGTAGGTGAGTGGTAGGTGAGTAGGTGAGTGAGTAGGTGAGTGAGTAGGTGAGTGAGTGGTGAGTGAGTAGGTGAGTGAGTGGTGAGTGAGTGGTGAGTGAGTAGGTGAGTAGGTGAGTGAGTAGGTGAGTGAGTAGGTGAGTGAGTAGGTGAGTGAGTAGGTGAGTGAGTAGGTGAGTGAGTGGTGAGGTGAGTAGGTGAGTGAGTGGTGAGTGAGTGGTGAGTGAGTAGGTGAGTAGGTGAGTGAGTAGGTGAGTGAGTAGGTGAGTGAGTAGGTGAGTGAGTAGGTGAGTGAGTAGGTGAGTGAGTGGTGAGTGAGTAGGTGAGTGAGTGGTGAGTGAGTGGTGAGTGAGTAGTGAGTAGGTGAGTGAGTAGGTGAGTGAGTAGGTGAGTGAGTAGGTGAGTGAGTAGGTGAGTGAGTAGGTGAGTGAGTAGGTGAGTGAGTGGTGAGTGAGTAGGTGAGTGAGTGGTGAGTGAGTGGTGAGTGAGTAGGTGAGTAGGTGAGTGAGTAGGTGAGTGAGTAGGTGAGTGAGTAGGTGAGTGAGTAGGTGAGTGAGTAGGTGAGTGAGTAGGTGAGTAGGTGAGTGAGTAGGTGAGTAGGTGAGTAGGTGAGTGAGTGGTGAGTAGGTGAGTGAGTAGGTGAGTGAGTAGGTGAGTAGGTGAGTGAGTAGGTGAGTAGGTGAGTAGGTGAGTGAGTGGTGAGTGAGTAGGTGAGTGAGTAGGTGAGTGAGTAGGTGAGTGAGTAGGTGAGTGAGTAGGTGAGTGAGTAGGTGAGTGAGTAGGTGAGTGAGTGGTGAGTAGGTGAGTGAGTAGGTGAGTAGGTGAGTAGGTGAGTGAGTGGTGAGTAGGTGGAGTGAGTAGGTGAGTGAGTAGGTGAGTAGGTGAGTAGGTGAGTAGGTGAGTAGGTGAGTAGTGAGTGAGTGAGAAGTGAGTAAGGTGAGTGAGTAGGTGAGTGAGTAGGTGAGTGAGTAGGTGAGTGAGTAGGTGAGTGAGTGGTGAGTAGGTGAGTAGGTGAGTAGGTGAGTGAGTGGTGAGTAGGTGAGTGAGTAGGTGAGTGAGTAGGTGAGTAGGTGAGTGAGTAGGTGAGTAGGTGAGTAGGTGAGTGAGTGGTGAGTGAGTAGGTGAGTGAGTAGGTGAGTGAGTAGGTGAGTGAGCTAGGTGAGTGAGTAGGTGAGTGAGTAGGTGAGTGAGTGGTGAGTAGGTGAGTGAGTAGGTGAGTAGGTGAGTAGGTGAGTGAGTGGTGAGTAGGTGAGTGAGTAGGTGAGTGAGTAGGTGAGTAGGTGAGTGAGTGGTGAGTAGGTGAGTGAGTAGGTGAGTGAGTAGGTGAGTAGGTGAGTGAGTAGGTGAGTAGGTGAGTAGGTGAGTGAGTGGTGAGTAGGGAGGTAGGTGAGTGAGTGGTGAGTAGGTGAGTAGGTGAGTGAGTGGTGAGTAGGTGAGTAGGTGAGTGAGTGGTGAGTAGGTGAGTAGGTGAGAGTGAGTGGTGAGTAGGTGAGTAGGTGAGTGAGTGGTGAGTAGGTGAGTGAGTAGGTGAGTGAGTAGGTGAGTGAGTGGTGAGTAGGTGAGTGAGTAGGTGAGTAGGTGAGTGGTGAGTGAGTAGGTGAGTAGGTGAGTGAGTAGGTGAGTAGGTGAGTGGTGAGTGAGTAGGTGAGTAGGTGGAGTGAGTGGTGAGTAGGTGAGTAGGTGAGTGAGTAGAGTGAGTAGGTGAGTGAGTGGTGAGTAGGTGAGTAGGTGAGTGAGTGGTGAGTAGGTGAGTAGGTGAGTGAGTGGTGAGTAGGTGAGTAGGTGAGTGAGTGGTGAGTAGGTGAGTGAGTAGGTGAGTAGGTGAGTAGAGTAGGTGAGTAGGTGAGTGGTGAGTGAGTAGGTGAGTAGGTGAGTAGGTGAGTAGGTGAGTAGGTGAGTGAGTAGGTGAGTAGGTGAGTTAGGTGAGTAGGTGAGTGGTGAGTAGGTGAGTAGGTGAGTGAGTAGGTGAGTAGGTGAGTGGTGAGTGAGTAGGTAAGTAGGTGAGGAGTAGGTGAGTGGTGAGTGAGGTAGGTGAGTGGTGAGTAGGTGAGTAGGTGAGTGAGTAGGTGAGTAGGTGAGTAGGTGAGTGAGTAGGTGAGTAGGTGAGTAGGTGAGTAGGTGAGTGAGTGTGAGTGAGTAGGTGAGTAGGTGAGTGGTGAGTGAGTAGGTGAGTGAGTGGTGAGTGAGTAGGTGAGTAGGTGAGTGGTGAGTGAGTAGGTGAGTGAGTGGTGAGTGAGTAGGTGAGTAGGTGAGTAGGTGAGTGAGTGGTGAGTGAGTAGGTGAGTAGGTGAGTGAGTGGTGAGTGAGTAGGTGAGTAGGTGAGTAGGTGAGTGAGTGGTGAGTGAGTAGGTGAGTAGGTGAGTGAGTAGGTGAGTGAGTAGGTGAGTGAGTGGTGAGTGAGTGGTGAGTGAGTGGTGAGTGAGTAGGTGAGTGAGTGGTGAGTGAGTAGGTGAGTAGGTGAGTAGGTGAGTGAGTGGTGAGTGAGTGGTGAGTGAGTAGGTGAGTGAGTGGTGAGTGAGTGGTGAGTGAGTGGTGAGTGAGTAGGTGAGTGAGTGGTGAGTGAGTAGGTGAGTAGGTGAGTAGGTGAGTGAGTGGTGAGTGAGTGGTGAGTGAGTAGGTGAGTGAGTGGTGAGTGAGTAGGTGAGTAGGTGAGTAGGTGAGTAGGTGAGTAGGTGAGTGAGTAGGTGAGTGAGTAGGTGAGTAGGTGAGTGAGTAGGTGAGTGAGTAGGTGAGTGAGTGGTGAGTGGTGAGTAGGTGAGTAGGTGAGTGAGTAGGTGAGTAGGTGAGTGAGTAGGTGAGTGAGTAGGTGAGTGAGTGGTGAGTGGTGAGTAGGTGAGTGGTGAGTAGGTGAGTAGGTGAGTGAGTAGGTGAGTGAGTGGTGAGTAGGTGAGTGAGTGGTGAGTGAGTAGGTGAGTAGGTGAGTAGGTGAGTGAGTAGGTGAGTGAGTAGGTGAGTAGGTGAGTGAGTAGGTGAGTAGGTGAGTAGGTGAGTGAGTAGGTGAGTAGGTGAGTAGGTGAGTGAGTAGGTGAGTAGGTGAGTAGGTGAGTGAGTAGGTGAGTGAGTGGTGAGTGTTCCTCACCTCGTTGTTGCGCTGCAGTGAGCTGAGCAAAGTGACGAGGAAATTCACTCCACCACATTGAGCCAACTCCTCACCTACAACAACATCAACATCATCATCAACAACATCAACAACAACATCAACAACAACATCAACAACAACATTAACAACAACAACATCAACAACATCAACAAAAATCATCAACTACGTGAATGGGTGGGTTGTGAGTGAGTGAGTGGGTGAGTGGGTGGGCGAGTGGGTGAGTGAGTGGGTGAGTAGGTGAATGAGTGGGTGAGTGAGCAAGTAAGTGGGTGAGTGGTGAGTGAGTGAGTGGGTGACTGAGTGGGTGAGTGGGTGAGTGAGTGAGTGGGTGAGAGAGTGGGTGAGTGAGTGGGTGAGTGAGTGAGTGGGTGAGTGAGTGAGCAAGTGAGCGAGTGAGCGGGTGGTGAGCGGGTGGTGAGCGAGCCTCACGGAGCTCATGACTGGTGAGCGAGTGAGTGAGTGAGTGAGTGGGTGAGTGGGTGAGTGGTGAGTGACTGAGTGAGTGAGTGGGTGAGTGAGTGGGTGGTGAGCGAGCCTCATGGAGCTCGTGACTGGTCAGCGAGTGAGTGAGTGAGTGAGTGGGTGAGTGAGCGAATGGGTGAGAGAGTGGGTGGGTGAGTGAGTGAGTGAGTGGGTGAGTGAGTGGGTGACTGGTGAGTGAGTGAGTGAGTGGGTGAGTGAGTGGGTGACTGGTGAGTGAGTGAGCGGGTGGTGAGCGGGTGGTGAGCGAGCCTCACGGAGCTCGTGAATGGTGAGCGAGTGAGTGAGTGGGTGAGTGGGCGAGTAAGTGAGTGAGTGAGTGAGTGAGCGGGTGGTGAGCGAGCCTCACGGAGCTCGTGACTGGTGAGCGAGTGAGTGAGTGGGTGAGTGAGCGAGTGGGTGAGAGAGTGGGTGAGTGAGTGACTGAGCGGGTGAGTGGGTGAGCGAGTGAGTGAGTGAGTGAGTGGTGAGCGAGCCTCACGGAGCTCGTGACTGGTGAGCGAGTGAGTGAGTGGATGAGTGAGTGAGTGGGTGAGTAGGTGAGTGAGTGGGTGAGTGAGTGAGTGGTGATTGAGTGAGTGAGTGGGTGAGTGGTGAGCGGGTGGTGAGTGAGTGAGTGAGCGAGCCTCACGGAGCCCGTGACTGGTGAGCGAGTGAGTGAGTGAGTGAGTGGGTGAGAGGGTGGGTGAGTGAGTGAGTGGGTGAGTGAGTGAGTGAGTGACTGAGTGGGTGAGTGAGTGAGTGGGTGAGTGATTGAGTGGGTGAGTGAGTGAGTGAGTGGGTGAGTGAGTGAGTGAGTGACTGAGTGGGTGAGTGAGTGAGTGGGTGAGTGAGTGAGTGAGTGACTGAGTGGGTGAGTGAGTGGGTGAGTGAGTGAGTGAGTGGTGATCGAGCCTCACGGAGCTCGTGAGTGGTGAGCGAGTGAGTGGGTGGGTGGTGAGTGAGTGAGTGAGTGGGTGAGAGAGTGGGTGAGTGAGTGAGTGGGTGAGTGAGTGGGTGAGTGAGTGGGTGAGTGGGTGAGTGAGCGGGTGGTGAGCGAGCCTCACGGAGCTCGTGACTGGTGAGCGAGTGAGTGGGTGAGTGGGTGAGTGAGTGGGTGAGTGGGTGAGTGGTGAGTGAGTGGGTGAGTGAGTGGGTGAGTGAGTGGGTGAGTGAGTGGTGAGTGAGTAGGTGAGTGAGTGAGTGAGCGAGTGAGTGAGTGAGTGGGTGAGCGGGTGAGTGAGTGGGTGAGTGAGTGAGTGGGTGAGAGAGTGGGTGAGTGAGTGGGTGAGTGAGTGAGTGAGCGAGTGAGTGAGTGAGTGGGTGAGCGGGTGAGTGAGTGGGTGAGTGAGTGAGTGGGTGATTGAGTGGGTGAGAGGGTGGGTGAGTGAGTGAGTGGTGAGTGGTGAGCGAGCCTCACGGAGCTCGTGACTGGTGAGCGAGTGGGTGAGTGGGTGGTGAGTGAGTGGTGAGCGAGCCTCACGGAGCTCGTGACTGGTGAGCGAGTGGGTGAGTAGAACTCGCAGTGCCGATTCGATCAGCGCCAGTCGCTGCTGTGGTGGAGTCCCAATCGCTGTCCCCTCCATCACTCCCTCCATCACAGAGCAGAGAACTCCCACCAGCAGCTCTGTGCACAGACAAAGATCCCCCGGGCAGCCTTCACGGACTCGAGGGGCAAGGGCTGGAACGGCACACGAGGCGGTGGGTGGCCAGCACCACGCCCGACCGCCTTTGTCTCTCCACAGTGCCGGAGATGTTCACTGCACACCGCAGCAGGTGACTCATTTGAGGCCGAGCCGACCTAGGGGAGCATCGGCAACCATCACGGACGGCGTTTCAGCCACCCGCCCGCCCGCTCACCCACCCACTCACCCACCCACTCACCCACCCACCGACCCACTCACCCACTCACTCACCCACTCACTCACCCACTCACCCACCCACTCACCCACCCACTCACCCACCCACCCACCCACTCACCCACCCACCCACTCACCCACTCACTCACTCACCCACTTACTCACCCACTCACTCACCCACTCACTCACCCACTCACCCACCCACTCACCCACCCACTCACCCACTCACCCACCCACTCACTCACTCACCCACCCACTCACCCACTCACCCACCCACTCACCCACCCACTCACCCACCCACCCACTCACCCACCCACCCACCCACCCACCCGCTCACCCACCCACCCACCCACTCACCCACTCACCCACCCACTCACCCACCCACTCACCGACCCACTCACCCACCCACTCACCCACCCACTCACCCACCCACTCACCCACCCACTCGCCCAACCAGTAACTCATCCACCCACCCACCCACCCACTCACCCACCCACCCACCCACTCATCCACTCACCCACCCAGGTCAGGGACTCCAAAAGCACGAAGAACAACCCAGAGCCCAGGCCTACTGATGGTATCATAGGCCTTGACCAGGTCAATAAAGCAGAGATGTAGGTCTTGTTGGAATTCCCTACACCTCTGCTGTAGCAGACGGACATAAAATATGGCATCTGTGCAGGACCGCCCTTTCCTGAAACCGCATTGGGGCTCCGCAAGCCTCTCCTCAGCGTGCCTGGCAAGGCGATGCTGAATAATCCTTGCCAGGACCTTTCCCGGCACACTGAGGAGTGAGATGCCCCTGTAGTTGTTACAGTCTGTGCGGTCCCCCTTCTTAAAAAGGGGGACCACCAGGGCATCCTTCCAATCCTGCGGAACCCGTCCAGTGGTCCAGACTGTTGTTATGATGTCATGTAGGGCAGTCTGTGCACAAACGCCACCCTCCCTCAGCATTTCGCTTGGGAGATCATCTCTGCCCGCTGCCTTTCCTGGTCTCAGACTCCGGATCGCCTTCAATACTTCCTCAACAGATGGCACCTCAGCCAGCCACTCACAGGGGGTGACTTCTTATTCCAATATTTGAGGCACCGCAGCCTCAGCAGGGTCATCCTCACTTTGTGCCACGATGTTTTCCTGGCTGAGGGATTTTCCCTCCCCCAGGACCTCACAGAAACGCTCAGAAAATGTGCACACCTGTTCCTGGGGGTCGGAGATTGGGTCACCGTTTTTTCCCCTAATGATGGTAATAGGTGTGGAGCTGCAGGTTACTTTTTTGATGGAGTTAAATAGAGATGTGTGATCACGGGATATTGAGGCAGACTCCATCTCCTCAGCAACCCGCGACCACCACCCATCCTTGCAGCGCCTCACGGCTCTCCAAACCTCCGAGCGAAGGCTGCGGTAAGCCTCCTCATTCTCTGACGTGGGATTCTGTAGCCGATGACAGTGGGCCTGTCGCTTTTTCTCAACCATCCTGAACACCTCCTCTGTCAGCCAGGGTCTCTGGGGAGGTCTGGACCGCGTACCCAAAGCAGCCATTGCAGCTGCATGAGTCACAGTCCTAAACCTCGCCCATTTACCATCGACATCAGGAGGAGTCGGGGACGATGCCAATCCCAGCCACAAGCGATGATGAAATTCTCGCTTGCAACTTTCATCAGATAACTGAGACCAGGCCACTTTATGTTGGAATGGGGTCCTGGGTGTATACCCACCACCGGAGTGGAAGAATGGCAGGCGCATCTTACAGATGACTAGTCGATGGTCAGAGGGCAGATCAGCTCCACGGTAGGTCCTGGTGTCAAGGACATGGGCTCGCATCCGCTGGTCCGTCACTATGTAGTCCAGCAGATGTACTTGCTTTGACCCGGCATGCATCCATGATGTTGTGTGGATGCGCCGATGCCGGAACAGCGTGTTGGTAATTACAAGCCCATGGGCTGCACAACAATCTAGCAACCTCCTACCGTTGTTATTGAGCTGATCTGGCCCATGCCCTCCAATCACTCCAGACCAGGTACCAGCATCATGACCAACTCGGGCATTGAAGTCACCCAACAAGATGACTCTATCCCGAGGGGTCACTTTAGCCAGCACCTGTGACAGGAGGTCATAGAAGGCATCTGACTCATCGGCTTTGCCTGCATCCCTTCACGGATGTTCGTCTTCGGTGGGGGCTTAAGTAACCACGACCACCATTCCTCGCCTCCGGTTGATGGGAAGGCGAGCCCAAAGTAGCCTGGGGCTTACAGCTTCCCACACCTTACCGCCACGCTCCCACGCCCCCTTCATTCTTTTGTTCAAAAGAAGACCCACACCCTGTTGTTTGGCAGTCTGCTGCCCCGAGTAGAGGACTGTCCACCCCTCATGGTGGCAGGAGTCAGAACCGGTCCACCGGACCTCCTGAATGCCGCATAGATCCAGGCGGTACCGGTCCAGCTCCCGACAGAGGAGTGGCAGCCTCTCCTCCGCAGTGAGCGTTCAAACATTCCACGTGGCCACCCGTAGTGGCTTTTCGTTGTTTCTGGAGTAGCCCCGAGGGTAGAGATTCAATCTCCTGGCTCCGCCAATTGGGGTTTGGCCAGGAGACGTCATAGACGCCTGGCCCCCCGGGGCCTCCGGCACAAGCTTATTAGTTACATATTTCAGTTTAACTCGTGGTTTCGTGGTAATTAATTGAAGGTGGAGGGGTTACCAGCCCCTCACACCCGTCCAGAGCCCCCGTTTAGCCCCTGTGGTGGACACATATGCCATGAGGGGAGGAGCCAATCAAAATTGGACCTCCCCCCACAGCACTGTCCACGACAGAGTTGCCCGTCCGGCACCGCGAGGAGGTAGGGGGTTGTTTTGCCGTGTACACACACAGGTGTACACACACACAGGTGTAAACACACACACAGGTGTACACACACACAGGTGTACACACACACACACAGGTGTACACACACACAGGTGTACACACAGACACTCCCACAGGTAGACCCTCACCAA
Source organism: Petromyzon marinus (assembly GCF_048934315.1). Lineage (NCBI taxonomy): Eukaryota > Metazoa > Chordata > Hyperoartia > Petromyzontiformes > Petromyzontidae > Petromyzon > Petromyzon marinus. Next base: position 76,646 of record NW_027423692.1, on the reverse strand, counting down.
CACAGTGTAGACACACACCCACACAGGTAGACACACACACACAGACACACACACACAGACACACACACACAGTGTAGACACACACCCACACAGGTAGACACACACACACACACAGACACACACACACAGACACACACACACACAGGTGTACACACACACACACAGACATGTGTACACACACACAGGTGTACACACACACACAGGTGTACACACGCAGTGTAGACACACAGACACACAGGTAGACCCTCACACACACAGACACACACACACACACACAGACACTCCCACAGGTGTACACACACACACTCACACAGGTGTACACACACACACGCACAGACACACACACAGACAGGTGTATACACACACAGACACACACACACACACAGACAGGTGTATACACACACAGGTGTACACACACACAGTGTACACACACACACACAGGTGTACACACAGACAGGTGTACACACACACACACAGGTGTACACACACACACACAGGTGTACACACACACACACAGACAGGTGTACACACACACACAGTGTAGACACAGACACTCCCACAGGTAGACCGTCACACACACAGACACACACACACAGACACACACGCACAGACACACACACAGACAGGTGTATACACACACAGACACACACAGGTGTACACACAGACACAGGTGTACACAGACACACAGGTGTACACACACACAGGTGTACACAGACACACAGGTGTACACACACACAGGTGTACACAGACACACAGTGTACACACACACACACAGGTGTACACACACACAGGTGTACACACACACACACAGACACTCACACAGGTAGACACACTCCCACAGGTGTACACAGACACACAGGTGTACACACACACACACACAGGTGTACACACACACACACACAGGTGTACACACACACACACACAGACACACAGACACACAGGTGTACACACATACAGGTGTACACACAGACAGGTGTACACACACACACACAGGTGTACACACACACACACAGGTGTACACACACACACACACAGGTGTACACACACACACACAGGTGTACACACACACACAGGTGTACACACACAGACAGGTGTACACACACACAGGTGTACACAGACACTCCCACAGGTGTACACACATACACTCACACAGGTGTACACACACACACAGGTGTACACACACACACAGGTGTACACACACACACGTGTACACACTCACACAGGTGTATACACACACAGACACACACACACAGGTGTACACACTCACACAGGTGTACACACACACACACACAGGTGTACATACACACACACTGGTGTACACACACACACACACAGACACACACACAGGTGTACACACACACACAGACACACTCAGACACACACACTGGTGTACACACACACACACACAGGTGTACACACACACAGGTGTACACACACTGTGTACACACACACACAGGTGTACACACACAGGTGTACACAGACACTCCCACAGGTAGACACACACACAGACACTCACACAGGTGTACACACACACAGGTGTACACACACACAGGTGTACACACACAGGTGTACACACACAGGTGTACACACACACACAGGTGTACACACACAGGTAGACACACACAGGTGTACACACAGACAGGTGTACACACACACACACAGGTGTACACACACACACAGGTGTACACACACACAGACACACACACACAGACACACACACACAGACACACACACACAGACACACACACACACAGGTGTACACACACACACAGGTGTACACACACACACAGGTGTACACACACACAGGTGTACACACACACAGGTGTACACACACACAGGTGTACACACACACACACACAGGTGTACACACACACACAGGTGTACACACACACACACACAGGTGTACACACACACACACACAGACACACACAGGTGTACACAGACACACACAGGTGTACACACACACACAGGTGTATACACACACACAGGTGTATACACACACACACACACACAGACACTCCCACAGGTGTACACACACACACACAGGTGTACACACACACACAGGTGTACACACAGACACACACTCCCACAGGTAGACACACACCTGTGTGAGTCCCCGGCTCCATTCCCTCTGTGAGGTCCTCCAGCCGCGACAGCGTGAGCTGAACATCGCCATCACAGAAGCTGCAACATCAACAACATCAACATCAACAACATCAACAACATCATCAACAACAACATCAACATCATCATCAACATCATCAACAACATCAACATCATCATCAACATCGCCATCACAGAAGCTGCAACATCAACAACATCAACAACATCAACATCATCATCAACATCAACATCATCAACAACATCAACATCATAAACATCAACAACATCAACAACATCAACAACATCATCATCAACATCATCAACATCATCATCATCAACATCAACATCATCAACATCATCAACAACATCAACATCATCAACATCTACAACATCAACATCATCAACATCATCAACAACAACATCAACATCAACAACATCATCAACATCATCATCAACATCATCAACATCATCAACAACATCAACATCATCATCAACATCAACAACATCAACATCATCAACATCAACATCATCAACATCATCAACATCAACAACATCATCAACATCAACAACAACATCAACAACATCAACATCATCAACAACAACATCAACAACATCAACAACATCAACAACAACAACATCAACAACAACATCAACATCATCAACATCATCATCAACATCAACATCATCAACATCTACAACATCAACATCATCAACATCATCAACATCAACAACATCATCAACATCATCAACATCATCATCAACATCAACATCATCAACATCATCAACAACATCAACATCATCAACATCTACAACATCAACATCATCAACATCATCAACATCAACAACATCATCAACATCATCATCAACATCAACATCATCAACATCATCAACAACATCAACATCAACAACAACAACATCAAGAACAACATCAACATCATCAACATCATCATCAACATCAACATCATCAACATCTACAACATCAACATCGTCAACATCATCAACATCAACAACATCATCAACATCATCAACATCATCATCAACATCAACATCATCAACAACATCAACATCATCAACATCTACAACATCAACATCATCAACATCATCAACATCAACAACATCATCAACATCATCATCAACATCAACAACATCATCAACATCAACAACATCAACATCAACATCATCAACAACATCAACAACATCAACATCATCAACATCATCAACATCATCAACAACATCAACATCATCATCAACATCAACAACATCAACATCATCAACATCAACATCATCAACATCATCAACATCAACAACATCATCAACATCAACAACAACATCAACAACATCAACATCATCAACAACAACATCAACAACATCAACAACATCAACAACAACATCATCAACAACAACATCAACAACATCAACATCATCAACAACAACATCAACAACATCAACATCATCAAAAACAACATCAACAACATCATCAACAACAAAAACATCATCAACAACATCAACAACATCAACATCATCAACAACAACATAAACAACATCAACAACATCAACAACATCAACATCATCAACAACAACATCATCAACAACAACATTAACAACATCAACATCATCAACAACAACATCAACATCATCAACAACAACATCAACAACATCAACAACATCAACATCATCAACATCATCAACATCAACAACATCATCAACAACAACAACATCATCAACAACAACATCAATAACATCAACATCAACAACATCATCATCAACAACAACAACATCATCAACAACAACAACATCATCAACAACAACATCAACATCATCAACATCATCATCAACAACAACATCAACAACATCAACAACATCAACATCATCAACATCATCATCAACATCATCAACATCAACAACAACATCAACAACATCAACAACAACATCAACAACATCATCATCAACAACATCATCAACATCAACAACATCAACAACATCAACAACATTAACATCATCAACATCATCATCAACATCATCAACATCAACATCATCATCAACAACAACATCAACAAAATCAACAACATCATCATCAACAACATCATCATCAACAACATCATCAACATCAACAACATCAACAACATCAACAACAACATCAACAACATCAACAACAACATCAACAACATCATCATCAACAACATCAACAACAACATCAACAACAACATCAACAACATCATCAACAACAACATCAACAACATCATCAACAACATCAACAACATCAACAACAACATCAACAACATCATCAACAACAACATCAACAACATCATCAACAACATCAACAACATCAACATCATCAACATCAACAACATCAACAACAACATCAACAACAACAACATCATCATCAACAACATCAACAACAACATCAACATCATCAACAACATCAAAATCACCATCAACATCACCATCAACATCATCAACAACAACATCGCCATCACAGAAGCTGCAACAACAACAACAACATCAACATCATCAACATCAACAACATCACCATCAACATCATCAACAACATCAACATCACCATCACCATCATCAACATCACCATCACAGAAGCTGCAACAACAACAACATCAACATCACCTTCAACATCACCATCATCACCAACATCACCATCAACATCACCATCAACATCAACATCACCATCATCAACATCAACATCATCAACATCACCATCAACATCACCATCAACATCACCATCAACATCACCATCATCAACATCAACATCATCAACATCACCATCAACATCACCATCAACATCATCATCACCATCAACATCATGAACAACATCACCATCAACATCACCATCAACATCACCATCATCATCACCATCAACAATATCAACATCACCATCAACATCACTATCAACATCACCATCAACATCACCATAATCATCACCATCAACATCACCATCAACGACGTGATGGTAGTGATGGTGATGGTAGTGATGGTGATGGTAGTGATGATGTTGATGGTGAAGATGATAGTAGTGATGTTGGTAGTGATGGTGGTGATAGTGATGGTGTTGAAGGTGTTGATGCTGATGGTGGTGATGGTGGTGATGGTGATGAAGGTGGTAATGGTGGTGATGATGGTGGTGATGATGATGGTGATGATGGTGAGGATGATGGTGATGATGATGGTGGTGGTGGTAATGGTGGTGATGAAGGTGGTGATGGTGGTGATGATGGTGGTGACGATGGCTGTGATGGTGCTGATGATGGTGATGATGATGGTGGCAATGATGGTGATGATGATGGTGGCGATGATGGTGATGATGTTGACGGTGATGATGTTGGTGATGATGATGGTGATGATGATGGTGATGATGATGGTGATGATGATGGTGATGATGGTGATGATGGTGATGATGATGGTGATGATGGTGATGATGTTGATGGTGGTGATGATGGTGATGATGGTGATGATGATGTTGATGTTGTTGATGGTGATGGTGGTGATGGTGATGATGATGATGGTGATGATGATGGTGATGATGATGATGGTGGTGATGATGATGGTGATGATGATGGTGGTGATGATGATGGTGATGTTGACAGTGATGGTAATGATGGTAATGATGATGATGATGGTGATGTTGACAGTGATGGTAATGATGGTGATGATGGTGATGATGGTGATGATGGTGGTGATGATGATGGTGATGATGATGATGGTGGTGATGATGATGATGGTGATGTTGACGGTGATGGTAATGATGGTAATGATGGTAATGATGGTGATGATGGTGATGTTGATGTTGTTGATGGTGATGGTGGTGATGGTGATGATGATGATGGTGATGATGATGATGGTGATGATGATGACGGTGATGGTGATGATGATGATGTTGACGGTGATGGTGATGATGGTGGTGATGATGGTGGTGATGATGGTGGTGATGATGATGGTGATGATGGTGATGATGATGGTGATGATGGTGGTGATGATGATGGTGATGATGGTGATGATGGTGATGTTGACGGTGATGGCAATGATGGTAATGATGGTGATGATGATGATGGTGATGTTGACGGTGATGGTAATGATGGTGATGATGGTGATGTTGAAGTTGTTGATGGTGATGGTGGTGATGGTGATGATGGTGATGATGATGATGGTGATGATGATGACGGTGATGGTGATGATGATGATGATGATGTTGACGGTGATGGTGATGATGGTGGTGATGATGGTGGTGATGATGGTGGTGATGATGATGGTGATGATGGTGATGATGATGATGGTGGTGATGATGATGGTGATGATGGTGATGATGGTGATGTTGACGGTGATGGCAATGATGGTAATGATGGTGATGATGATGGTGATGTTGACGGTGATGGTAATGATGGTGATGATGGTGATGATGATGGTGATGATACTGATGATGATGATGACGGTGATGATGGTGATGATGGTAATGATGGTGATGATGTTACCTCTTCTGCTGGTCGAGATCTCGGAGAATCGATGCGTGGAACGACATCGTCAAGTATCACTACATCCAGCAGACACGGAGAGAGACACGGGGAGAGAGACACGGGAAGAGAGACACGGGGAGAGAGACACGGGGAGAGAGAGACACGGGGAGAGAGAGACACGGGGAGAGAGACACGGGGAGAGAGAGACACAGTGAGAGAGACACGGGGAGAGAGAGACACGGGGAGAGAGACACGGGGAGAGAGAGACACGGGGAGAGAGACACGGGGAGAGAGAGACACGGGGAGAGAGAGACACAGTGAGAGAGACACGGGGAGAGAGAGACACGGGGAGAGAGACACGGGGAGAGAGAGACACGGGGAGAGAGACACGGGGAGAGAGACACGGGGAGAGAGAGACACGGGGAGAGAGAGACACGGGGAGAGACACGGGGAGAGAGACACGGGGAGAGAGAGACACGGGGAGAGAGAGACACAGTGAGAGAGTTAACAGACTCAGGGGCTTTCCAGGCAACACTTCCTCTTATGAGTTTCAATTCTGAATTAACCACACAGAGACCCACAGACTCAACACACAGAGACCCACAGACTCACCACACAGAGACCCATAGACTCATCACACAGAGACCCATAGACTCATCACACAGAGACCCACAGACTCACCACACAGAGACCCACAGACTCATCACACAGAGACCCATAGACTCACCACACAGAGACCCACAGACTCACCACACAGAGACCCACAGACTCACCACAGAAACCCACAGACTCACCACAGAGACCCACAGACTCACCACAGAGAGACCCACAGACTCACCACAGAGACCCATAGACTCACCACACAGAGACTCACCACACAGAGACCCACAGACTCACCACACAGAGACCCACAGACTCACCACACAGAGACCCATAGACTCACCACACAGAGACCCACAGACTCACCACACAGAGACCCACAGACTCACCACAGAGACCCATAGACTCACCACACAGAGACCCACAGACTCACCACACAGAGACCCACAGACTCACCACACAGAGACCGAGACTCACCACACAGAGACCCACAGACTCACTACACAGAGACCCATAGACTCACCACACAGAGACCCACAGACTCACCACACAGAGACCCACAGACTCACCAAACAGAGACCCACAGACTCACTACACAGAGACACACAGACTCACCACACAGAGACCGAGACTCACCACACAGAGACCCACAGACTCACTACACAGAGACCCATAGACTCACCACACAGAGACCCACAGACTCACCACACAGAGACTCATAGACTCACCACACAGAGACCCACAGACTCACACAGAGACCCACAGACTCAGCACACAGAGACCCACAGACTCACCACACAGAGACCCACAGACTCACCACACAGAGACCCACAGACTCACCAAATAGAGACCCATAGACTCACACAGAGACCCACAGACTCACCACACAGAGACCCACAGACTCACCACACAGAGACACACAGACTCACCACACAGAGACACACAGACTCACTACACAGAGACCCACAGACTCACCACACAGAGACCCACAGACTCACCACACAGAGACCCACAGACTCACCACACAGAGACACACAGACTCACCACACAGAGACCCGTAGACTCACCACACAGAGACACACAGACTCACCACACAGAAACCCACAGACTCACCACACAGAGACCCACAGACTCACTACACAGAGACCCACAGACTCACCACACAGAGACCCACAGACTCACCACACATAGACCCATAGACTCACCACACAGAGACCCACAGACTCACCACACAGAGACCCACAGACTCACCACACAGAGACCCACAGACTCACCACACAGAGACCCACAGACTCACCACACAGAGACCCATGACTCACCACACAGAGACCCACAGACTCACTACACAGAGACCCACAGACTCACCACACAGAGACCCACAGACTCACCACACAGAGACCCACAGACTCACTACACAGAGACCCACAGACTCACCACACAGAGACCCACAGACTCACCACAGAGACCCACAGACTCACCACACAGAGACCCACAGACTCACCACACAGAGACCCACAGACTCACCACACAGAGACCCACAGACTCACCACACAGAGAGCCACAGACTCACCACACAGAGACCCACAGACTCACCACACAGAGACACACAGACTCACCACACAGAGACCCGTAGACTCACTACACAGAGACCCACAGACTCACCACACAGAGACCCACAGACTCACTACACAGAGACCCACAGACTCACCACACAGAGACCCACAGACCCACCACAGAGACCCACAGACTCACCACACAGAGACCCATAGACTCATCACACAGAGACCCATAGACTCACCACACAGAGACCCACAGACTCACTACACAGAGACACACAGACACCACACAGAGACCCATAGACTCACCACACAGAGACCCATAGACTCATCACACAGAGACCCACAGACTCACCACACAGAGACCCACAGACTCACTACACAGAGACCCACAGACTCACCACACAGAGACCCATAGACCCACCACAGAGACCCACAGACTCACCACACAGAGACCCATAGACTCATCACACAGAGACCCATAGACTCACCACACAGAGACCCATAGACTCACCACACAGAGACCCATAGACTCATCACACAGAGACCCACAGACTCACCACACAGAGACCCACAGACTCACTACACAGAGACCCAGGTACTTTCCGGACCTAGATGACGTCATTCAGAAACCACACAACAACACAGACAAAGCTTCCCCTTGTAGCCTCTGGCGGGCAGTAGGGGCAAGTGCTGTCACACACACACAGTCACTCACCCGCTCACTCACCAACTCACTCACTCAGTCACTCGATCAGTCACTCACCCACTCACTCACCAACTCACTCAGTCACTCATCCACTCACTCACTCGGCCACTCAATCACCCACTCACTCACGCACCCACCAACTCACTCACTCACCCACCTGCTCACTCACCTACTCACTCACTCACCTACTCACCTACTCACTCACTCACCCACTCACTCACTCACCCACCTGCTCACCCACCCACTCACTCACTCCCCACTCACCCACCCACTCACCTACTCACCCACCAAATCACCCACTCACTCACCCACCCACTCACCTACTCACTCACTCACCTACTCACCCACTCACTCACCCACCTGCTCACCTACTCACCCACTCACTCACTCACCCACCCACTCACCTACTCACCCACCAAATCACCCACTCACTCACCCACTCACTCACTCACCCACTCACTCACCCACCCACTCACCTACTCACCCACCCACTCACTCACCCACTCACCTACTCACTCACTCACCCACTCACTCACCCACTCACTCACTCACTCACCCACCTGCTCACCTACTCACCCACTCACTCACCCACTCACTCACCTACTCACTCACTCACCCACTCACCCACTCACCTACTCACCCACCTGCTCACCTACTCACCCACTCACTCACTCAATCGCCCACTCACTCGCCCACTCACCCACTCACTCACTCAGTCACTCACTCACTCACTCACCCACTCACTCACTCAGTCACTCACTCACTCAGTCACTCAGTCACTCACTCAGTCACTCACTCACTCACTCACTCACCCACTCACTCACTCACTCAACCACTCACCCACTCACTCACCCACTCACTCACCTACTCACTCACTCACTCACCCACTCACTCACTCACTCACCCACTCACTCACTCACTCACCCACTCACTCACCCACTCACCTACTCACTCACTCACCCACTCACTCACCCACCCACTCACTCACTCACTCACCCACTCACTCACCCACTCACCCACCCACTCACTCACTCACCCACCCACTCACCCACTCACTCACTCACTCACCCACTCACCCACCCACTCACTCACCCACTCACTCACCCACTCACTCACCCACTCACCCACTCACTCACCCACTCACTCACCCACTCACTCACCCACTCACCCACTCACCCACCCACTCACTCACTCACTCACCCACTCACTCACTCACCCACCCACTCACTCACTCACTCACCCACTCACTCACTCACCCACTCACTCACTCACCCACTCACCTACTCACTCACTCACCCACTCACCTACTAACTCACTCACCCACCCACTCACTCACCCACTCACTCACCCACTCACTCACTCACCCACTCACTCACTCACCCACTCACCTACTCACTCACTCACCCACTCACCTACTAACTCACTCACCCACCCACTCACTCACCCACTCACTCACCCACTCACCCGCTCACCCACTCACTCACCCACTCACTCACTCACCCACTCACCCACCCGCTCACTCACCCACTCACTCACTCACTCACCCACTCACTCACTCACCCACTCACCCACCCGCTCACTCACCACTCACTCACTCACCCACTCACTCACCCACTCACTCACTCACCCACTCACTCACTCACCCACTCACCCACCCACTCACTCACTCACCCACTCACCCACCCGCTCACTCACCACTCACTCACTCACCCACTCACTCACCCACTCACTCACTCACCCACCACCTCAGCCGTCTCCCTCTCCACACTGCCACCAGGCAGGCACTCTTCTGGTTGAAGGCTGAGTTCGTGACTCCACCCACTCAGCAGGTAAAGTTGGGGACTTTCCGTCAAATAAAGACAAAGCTCACCCGTGTAGCCTCGAGCACGATCTAGGGGCAAGTGCTGTTACACAAACACACCCACTCACTCAGCCACTCACTCAGCCACTCACTCAGCCACTCACTCACCCACCACTCACCCACTCACTCACCCACTCACTCAGCCACTCACTCACCCACTCACTCAGCCACTCACTCACCCACTCACTCACCCACTCACTCAGCCACCCACTCACCCACTCACTCACCCACTCACTCAGCCACTCATTCACCCACTCACCCACTCACTCACTCACCCACCACTCACCCACTCACTAAGCCACTCACTCACCCACTCACTCACCCACTCACCCACTGACTCGCCCACTCACCTACTCACTCACCCACTCACCTACTCACTCACCCACTCACTCACCCACTCACCTACTCACCCATGCATCCACTTACTCAGCCACTCACTCAACCACTCACTCAGCCACTCACTCACCCACTCACCGACTCACTCACTCACCCATGCATCCACTTACTCAGCCACTCACTCACCCACCTACTCACCTACTCACCCATTCACTCACTCGCTTACTCACCCACTCACTCAACAACTCACCCAGCCACTCACTCACCCACTCACTCACCCACTCACTCAGCCAATACTCACCTCCTCACACCTATACACAGACACCTACACACACACACAGATACCTACACAGACACCTACACACAGACACTTACGGTACAGACAGACACCTACACACACAACAACAACAACCGCCATTCGCTGCTAAGTGGTGGTGACGTCACCACGACGCTTGTGCCAGGCTATGTGCACCGTGAGGCCACGTGAAGTGTCGAACGCCCGCTGGCAGGAGGTCACAGGGCAGACCCAGGTGCCACGGGTCGACTGACTGAGATGACTGGCTGATGCACCACCTGTGCCCCCTACTGTGCCAACCTGCTGTGCTTTAGCCACCCGGCGCTCCGCTCGTTGTTCTGAGCGTCGCTCCTCCGCCCTCCATTGTTGTTGGAGGGCGACTGCCTCCAACTGCCCAGTAGCCTCAAGGTGCACCTAGCCTGGCACTGCCCAGCGGCAGCGTCCTTCACGAGCCTCCTCCACAGAGGCCGATCTTGACACCGCTGGTACCGGTCATCGGCAAGTCCACTCAGCTCCACATCCTCCTGTACCATGTCACTCCATCTCTTCTTTAGCCCGTTCCGCATCCATTTAGCCCCTCGATCTGGCTGAACAAAAGCTGTTTGGGCATGCGGTGGCTGGGCATGCGGGCTACATGACCCAGCCATCGCAGCCTTGCCTGCTGGAGGAGCTCACCGATGGGACCTTGCCCAGATCTTTCGAGGATTGGGAGCTCCTCACACAATCCAGTCTGGTTAAACCCAGGATGGATCGTAGGCAGGCCAGCCTAAATGTTTCTAACCGGCGAAGATGTTCCATTCGGGGGGTCCACGTTTCGCAAGCGTAGAGAAGGGAGGGAATGACCGTGGCCGAGAATACCCGAAGCTTCATGCGGAGCGACAGACCAGGTAGCTTCCACACAGCGCTACGCAACCGATGAAAAGATATTGCCGCTCGACTGATTCGGAGTGAGACCTCTGCTGTTAAACTGGAGCCAGTCATAAGCACACTGCCCAGGTATGGGAAACTCTCCACTCTCTCCACAAGTGCGCCATCACCGATTGGGAGTTGTGGGGGTGGAGTGTCTGATGGTACAAAATACCCAGGCAGGTGCTTAGTTTTGGTGGGGCTGATGGTAAGGCCCCATCTCTTAGTGGCACGCTCCAGTCTCAGCAGCAGCGTCTCCAACTCCTCCTCTGAAGGAGCAGCTATTACCAAATCATCGGCATACATAAAGTGGTTGAGCAATAGGGAGCCATCCCTTGACCATACCCGGGCATCGATCAGCCTCCCATTGTATCTGTACCTGATGGAAATTTCTCCGGTACAGCTACTGAAGGCTTCACAAACTACGTGGTCAAAATAGATGTTAAATAATGTGGGAGCCAGAGGACATCTCTGTCGCACCCCAAGGTGTACAGGGAATGGCTCCGACTCCCGGCCACGTAGTTTTACCCGGGCCCGCTCACCATCATGAAGGTCCTTAATGATCGTGAGCAGAGGGTCAGGGACTCCGAAAGCACGAAGAACAACCCAGAGCCCAGGCATACTGATGGTATCATAGGCCTTGGCCAGGTCAATAAAGCAGAGATGTAGGTCTTGTTGGAATTCCCTACACCTCTGCTATAGCAGACGGACAGAAAATATGGCATCTGTGCAGGACCGCCCTTTCCTGAAACTGCATTGGGGCTCCGCAAGCCTCTCCTCAGCGTGCTTGGCAAGGCGATTTTGAATAATCCTTGCCAGGACCTTTCCCGGCACACTGAGGAGTGAGATGCCCCTGTAGTTGTTACAGTCTGTGCGGTCCCCCTTCTTAAAGAGGGGGACCACCAGGGCATTCTTCCAATCCTGCGGAACCTGTCCAGTGGTCCAGACTGTTGTTATGATGTTATATAGGGCAGTCTGTGCACAAACGCCACCCTCCCTCAGCATTTCGCTTGGGAGATCATCTCTGCCCGCTGCCTTTCCTGGTCTCAGACTCCGGATCGCCTTCAGTACTTCCTCAGCAGATGGCACCTCAGCCACTCACAGGGGGTGACTTCCTCCTCCACACACACAAATACACACACGCACACAGACACACACACGCAGACACCTACACACAGACACCTACATACAGACATCTACATACAGACACCTACATACAGATACCTACATACAGACATCTACATACAGACACTTACATACAGACATCTACATACAGACACCTACATACAGACATCTACATACAGACATCTACATACAGACACCTACAGACATCTACATACAGACATCTACATACAGAGAGATCCCCCATATAGCCTTAACAGACTGTAGGGGCAAGTGCTGTTAGCGAGCACCTATGAAGGCCGGAACAGTACACGAGGGGGTGGGTGGCCAGCACCACGCCCGACCGCCTTTGTCTCCCTAGTGGCAATGTTTACACACCGCACCAGGTACTCATTTGAGGCTGAGTCGACCTAGGGGAGGCCCGGGACCGGTTCAGATAATCGTCACTGGTGTTGGCCGTGAGCGGGAATCGAACCCGGGTCGCCAGGTTCATAGCGCAGCGTAGCGCTAACCACTACACTACCGCTCCCCACTCACATACACACACACACTCACATACACACTCACATACACACATACACTCGCACACACTCACATACACACACAAACACATACATACACACATACATACAACAACAACCGCCATTCACCACTAAGTGGCGATGACGTCACCACGACGCTTGTGCCAGGCCATGTGCACTCACAAACACACACTCACATACACACCACGCACACACAGACACACACACAGTGACACACACTCATATACACAACAACAACCGCCATTCGCCACCAAGTGGCGGTGATGTCACCACGACGCTTGTGCCAGGCTATGTGCACCCTGAGGCTATCACGTGAAGTGTCGAACGCCCGCTGGCAGGAGGTCACGGGGCAGACCCAGCAGGTGCCACGGGTCGACTGACTGAGATGACTGAGATGAGTGGCTGATGCACCACCTGTGCCCCCTACTGTGCCAACCTGCTGTGCTTTAGCCACCCGGCGCTCCGCTCGTTGTTGTGAGCGTCGCTCCTCCGCCCTCCGTTGTTGTTGGAGGGCGACTGCCTCCAACTGCCCAGTAGCGTCCTTCACGAGCCTCCTCCACAGAGGCCGATCTTGACACCGCTGGTACCAGTCATCGGCAAGTCCACTCAGCTCCACGTCCTCCTGTACCACATCACTCCATCTCTTCTCTAGCCCGTGCCGCGCCCGCTTAGCCCCCTCTATCCGGCCAAACAAAAGCTGTTTCGGCATGCGGTGGCTGGGCATGCGGGCTACATGACCCAGCCATCGCAGCCTTGCCTGCCGGAGGAGCTCACCGATGGGACCCTGCCCAGATCTTTCAAGGATTTGTGAGATCTGGGCAGATCTGGACACTTACATACAGACACCTACATACAGACACCTACATACAAACACCTACAGACATCTACATACAGACATCTACATACAGACATCCACATACAGACATTTACATAGACACTTACATACAGACATCTACATACAGACACCTACATACAGACACCTACAGACATCTACATACGGACACCTACATACAGACACCTACAGACATCTACATACAGACACTTACATACAGACATCTACATACAGACACTTACATACAGACATCTACATACAGACACTTACATACAGACATCTACATACAGACACTTACATACAGACATCTACATACAGACACCTACATACAGACACCTACAGACATTTACATACAGACACTTACATACAGACACCTACATACAAACACCTACAGACATCTACATACAGACATCTACATACAGAGATTTACATACAGACATTTACATACAGACATCCACATACAGACATTTACATAGACACTTACATACAGACATCTACATACAGACATTTACATACAGACATCTACATACAGTAACTTACATACAGACATCTACATACAGACACTTACATACAGACACTTACATACAGACACTTACATACAGACATCTACATACAGACATTTACATACAGACACTTACATACAGACACCTACATACAAACACCTACAGACATCTACATACAGACATCTACATACAGACATTTACATACAGACATTTACATACAGACATCCACATACAGACATTTACATAGACACTTACATACAGACATCTACATACAGACATTTACATACAGACATCTACATACAGTAACTTACATACAGACATCTACATACAGACACTTACATACAGACACTTACATACAGACATCTACATACAGACACTTACATACAGACATCTACATACAGACATCTACATACAGACACTTACATACAGACATCTACATACAGACACTTACATACAGACACTTACATACAGACACTTACATACAGACACTTACATACAGACATCTACATACAGACATCTACATACAGACACCTACAGACATCTACATACAGACACCTACAGACATCTACATACAGTAACTTACATACAGACATCTACATACAGACACTTACATACAGACACTTACATACACACACTTACATACAGACATCTACATACAGACATTTACATACGCGCAGTGTCCTCTCCTCTGTGACGCTGCTGTCGCCTGCGACGTTGAAGCGACTGCTTGGAAATCCCCTAGCTACGGGGCGGGGCCCAGTGAAGGGAGGGGGCGTGGCCGGGAAAGGGGCGGGGAGATGACCATATTTGGTGAAGGTGTGGGAGAGTGGCCGAGGGTGAGAATGGGCGTATCCATACCCTTATAAGGTGAGAGGGCGTGGTTACGCGGCACGTGGTGACGGAGGGTGGGATACGGGTTGTTAGGAGGCGTGGCCATGCCCTTATATGGTGAGGGCATGTCTGCCTGCCACTACGAAGGGTAATCTTGGGTTCTTTCGTTGAAGTCACGTGGATGGGTTAAAGTAAAATGACAAAATAAATAACAGAAACCCCCCACGACGTTTCGATCACAACACAAGCGGCCTTCATCAGGCGGAGAGGAGAGGGGGCGGGACCGAAACGCTTTATTATTTGAACCCAACCACGTGACTTTACCCAAAGACCCAACGATGATGTCACGCCAAAAGCTTTAAGTCAAGATTCATACTCTACTATAAACTTACACATTACTCACTAATATACACTACTATACACTTACACTATACACTACTCACTAATATACACTATACACTACTATAAACTTACACATTACTCACTAATATACACTAATATACACTACTATACACTTATACTATACACTACTCACTAATATACACTAATATACACTATACACTACTATAAACTTACACATTACTCACTAATATACACTAATATACACTACTATACACTACTATACACTTACACTACTCACTAATATACACTATACACTACTATACACTACTATAAACTTACACTATACATTACTCACTAATATACACTTCTATACACTTACACTATAGACTACTCACTAATATACACTACTATACACTTACACTATAAACTAATATACACTACACTTCTATACACTACACTATACACTACTCACTAATATACACTACTATACACTACACTACTATAAACTTATACATTTCTCACTAATATACACTACTCACTAATATACACTTACACATTACTCACTAATATACACTAATATACACTACACTACTATACACTACTATACACTATACTCTACTATAAACTTACACATTACTCACTAATATACACTACTATACACTTATACACTACTCACTAATATACACTACTATACACTTACACTATACACTACTCACTAATATACTCTAATATACACTTATACTATACACTACTCACTAATATACACTTACACTAATATACACTATACACTTATACTATACACTACTCACTAATATACTCTAATATAAACTTACACATTACTCACTAATATACACTACACTACTATACACTACTATACACTATACCCTACTATAAACTTATACATTACTCACTAATATACACTACTATACACTTACACTATACACTACTCACTAATATACTCTAATATACACTTATACTATACACTACTCACTAATATACACTTACACTAATATACACTATACACTTATACTATACACTACTCACTAATATACTCTAATATAAACTTACACATTACTCACTAATATACACTACACTACTATACACTACTATACACTATACCCTACTATAAACTTATACATTACTCACTAATATACACTACTATACACTTACACTATACACTACTCACTAATATACTCTAATATACACTTATACTATACACTACTCACTAATATACACTTACACTAATATACACTATACACTTATACTATACACTACTCACTAATATACTCTAATATAAACTTACACATTACTCACTAATATACACTACACTACTATACACTACTATACACTATACCCTACTATAAACTTATACATTACTCACTAATATACACTACTATACACTTATACTATACACTACTCACTAATATACTCTACTATACACTTACACATTACTCACTAATATACACTAATATACACTACACTACTATACACTACTATACACTATACTCTACTATAAACTTACACACTACTCACTAATATACATTACTCACTAATATACACTACTATACACTTACACTACTATACACTATACTCTACTATAAACTTACACACTACTCACTAATATACATTACTCACTACTATACACTACTATACACTTACACTACTCACTAATATACACTACACTACTATACACTACTATACACTATACTCTACTATAAACTTACACATTACTCACTAATATACACTACTATACACTTATACTATACACTACTCACTAATATACACTACTATACACTTACACTATAAACTAATATACACTACACTACTATACACTACACTATACACTACTCACTAATATACACTACTATACACTATACACTACTATACACTATACACTACTATACACTACTATACACTATACTCTACTATAAACTTACACATTACTCACTAATATACACTAATATACACTACTCACTAATATACACTACTCACTAATATACACTACTCACTAATATACTACTATACACTATACTACTATACACTACTATAAACTTATACACTACTCACTAATATACACTACTATACACTTACACTACTCACTAATATACACTATACACTACTACACACTATACTACTATACACTACTATACACCATACTCTACTATAAACTTACACACTACTCACTAATATACACTACTCACTAATATACTACTATACACTATACTACTTTACACTTACACTTTACACTACACTATACATTAAACTACTATACACTACACTACTATACACTAAACACTACTATACACTACACTATACACTACTAAGCACTACACTACTATACACTACACTATACACTACACTATACACTACACTACTATACACTAAACACTACTATACACTACACTATACACTACTAAGCACTACACTACTATACACTACACTATACACTACACTATACTACTATACACTACACTACTATACACTATACTACTATACACTACACTACTATACACTATACTACTATACACTACACTACTATACACTACACTGCTATACACATCACTACTATACAATTACACTATACTACTATACACTATAATACTATACACTATACTACTATACACTAAACTACTATACACCACACTACTATACACTACTATACACTACACTACCATACACTACACTATACACTACTACACACTACTATATACTAAACTACTATACACTACACTACTATACACTACTAGACACTACACTACTATACACTACACTACTATACACTACTATACACTATACTACTATACACTATAATATACATTATACTACTATACACTATACTACTATACACTATACTACAATACACTACACTATACACTACACTACTATACACTACACTACTATAAACTTACACACTGCACTACTATACACTATACTACTATACACTACACTACTATACACTACACTATACACTACACTACTATACACTACACTACTATACACTACCCTACTATACACATCTCACAGGGTCCAATGATCGAACCTAAACCTCCTGTAGACGAGGCGAGGTAGTCAATATCTCACAGGGTCCAGGGATCGAACCCACGACCTCCTGTGTACCGGGCGAGGTAGTCAACATCTCACAGGGTCCAGGGATCGAACCCACGACCTCCTGTGTACCAGGCGAGGTAGTCAACATCTCACAGGGACCAGGGATCGAACCCACGACCTCCTGTGTACCAGGCGAGGTAGTCAACATCTCACAGGGTCCAGGGATCGAACCCACGTCCTCCTGTGTACCAGGCGAGGTAGTCAACATCTCACAGGGACCAGGGATCGAACCCACGACCTCCTGTGTACCAGGCGAGGTAGTCAACATCTCACAGGGTCCAGGGATCGAACCCACGTCCTCCTGTGTACCGGGCGAGGTAGTCAACATCTCACAGGGTCCAGGGATCGAACCCACGACCTCCTGTAGACCAGGCGAGGTAGTCAACATCTCACAGGGTCCAGGGTTCGAACCCATGACCTCCTGGGTACCAGGCGAGGTAGTCAACATCTCACAGGGTCCAGGGATCGAACCCACGACCTCCTGGGTACCAGGCGAGGTAGTCAACATCTCCTAATTTGCATCAATGGGAGGGGTGCTGGAAATCCCCGCCATGTAAACAGTTTCATTTCCACCACAGACTCACCACACAGAGACCCACAGACTCACCACAGAGACCCACAGACTCACCACACAGAGACCCACAGACTCACCACACAGATACCCACAGACTCACCACACAGAGACCCACAGACTCACCACACAGAGACCCAAAGACTCACCACACAGAGACCCACAGACTCACCACACAGAGACCCACAGACTCACCACATAGAGACCTATAGACTCACCACACAGAGACCCACAGACTCACCACACAGAGACCCACAGACTCAACACACAGAGACCCACAGACTCACCACACAGAGACCCACACACTCTCCACACAGAGACCCACAAACTTAAACAGAGACCCATAGACTCACCACATAGAGACCCATTGACTCACCACACGGAGACCCATAGACTCACCACACAGAGACCCATAGACTCACCACACAGAGACCCACAGATTGACCACACAGAGACCCACAGACTCACCACACAGAGACCAATAGACTCAACACACAGAGACCCACAGACTCACACAGAGACCCACAGACTCACTACACAGAGACCCACAGACTCACCACACAGAGACTCATAGACTCACTACACAGAGACCCATAGACTCACCAATCAGAGACCAATAGACTCACCAAACAGAGACCTACAGACTCAACACACAGAGACCCATAGACTCACTACAAAGAGACCCACAGACGCACCACACAGAGACCCACAGACTCACCACACAGAGATCCACAGACTCTCCACACAGAGACCCATAGACTCACCACATAGAGACTCATAGACTCACCACATAGAGACCCATTGACTCACCACACGGAGACCCATAGACTCACCACACAGAGACCCATAGCCTCACCACACAGAGACCCAAAGACTCACCACACAGAGACCCACAGACTCAACAAACAGAGACCCATAGACTCACTTCACAGAGACCCATAGACTCAACACACAGAGACCCAAAGACTCACCACACAGAGACCCACAGACTCAACACACAGAGACCCAGAGACTCATCACATAGAGACCCATAGACTCACCACACAGAGACCCACATACTCACCATACAGAAACCCACAGACTCACCATACAGAGACCCATAGACTCAACACACAGAGACCCACAGACTCACCACACAGAGACCCACAGACTCAACAAACAGAGACCCATAGACTCACTACACAGAGACCCATAGACTCACCACACAGAGACCCATAGCCTCACCACACAGAGACCCAAAGACTCACCATACAGAGACCCACAGACTCAACAAACAGAGACCCATAGACTCACTACACAGAGACCCATAGACTCAACACACAGAGACCCACAGACTCAACACGCAGAGACCCAAAGACTCACCACACAGAGACCCACAGACTCAACACACAGAGACCCAGAGACTCATCACATAGAGACCCATAGACTCACCACACAGAGACCCACATACTCACCATACAGAAACCCACAGACTCACCATACAGAGACCCATAGACTCAACACACAGAGACCCACAGACTCACCACACAGAGACCAATAGACTCATCACACAGAGACCCACAGACTCACACAGAGACCCACAGACTCACTACACAGAGACCCACAGACTCACCACACAGAGACCAATAGACTCACCACACAGAGACCTATAGACTCAACACACAGAGACCCATAGACTCACTACACAGAGACCCACAGACGCACCACACAGAGACCCACAGACTCACCACACAGAGATCCACAGACTCTCCACACAGAGACCCATAGACTCACCACATAGAGACCCATTGACTCACCACACAGAGACCCATAGACTCACCACACAGAGAGCCATAGACTCACCACACAGAGACCCACAGACTTACACAGAGACCCATAGACTCACCACACAGACCCATAGACTCACTTACACAGAGACTCACAGACTCACCAAACAGAGACTCATAGACTCACCACATAGAGACCCATAGACTCACCACACAGAGACCCATTGACTCACCACACAGAGACTCATAGACTCACCACACAGAGACCCATTGACTCACCACACAGAGACCCATAGACTCACCACACAGAGACCCATAGATTCACCACACAGAGACCCACAGACTTACACAGAGACCCATAGACTCACCACACAGAGACCCATAGACTTACCACACAGAGACCCATAGACTCACTACACAGAGACCCACAGACTCACCACACAGAGACCCACAGACTCACCACACAGAGACTCATAGACTCACCACACAGAGACCCATAGACTCACCACACAGAGGCCCATAGACTCCCCACACAGAGACTCACAGACTAATTACACAGAGACCCATAGACTCACCACACATGGGTCTCTGTGGGTGTCTATGAGTATGGGTCTCTGTGGGTGTCTATGGGTCTCTATGAGAATGGGTTTTTGTGGGTCTCTATGAGACTCTGTGGGTTTCTATGAGTATGGGATTCTGTGGGTCTCTATGAGTATGGGTCTCTGTGGGTCTGTATGGGTCTCTGTGGGTGTATATGGGACTCTATGGGTCTCTGTGGGTCTCTATGAGACTCTATGAGTCTCTGTGGGTGCCTATGGGTCTCCATGAGTCTCGATGAGTCTCTGTGGGTCGCTATGGGTCTCTATGAGTCTCTGTGGGTGTCTATGGGTCTCTATGGATCTATATGAGACTCTATGAGTCTCTGTGGGTGTCTATGGGTCTCTATGAGTCTCTGTGGGTGTCTATGGGTCTCTGTGAGTCTTTGTGGGTGTCTGTGGGTCTCTATGAGACTCTATGAGTCTCTGTGGGTCTCTATGGGTCTCTGTGGGTGTCTGAGTCTCTATGAGACTCTATGAATCTCTGTGGGTGTCTATGGGTCTCTATGGGTCTCTATGAGACTCTATGAGTCTCTGTGGGTGTCTATGAGTCTCTGTCGGTATCTATGGGTCTCTGGGTGTCTATGAGTCTCTGTGGGTCTCTATGAGTCTCTATGGGTCTCTATGGGTGTCTATGAGACTCTATGAGTCTCTGTGAGTCTCTATGGGTCTCTATGGGTCTCTGTGGGTCTCTATGGGTCTCTATGAGACTCTATGGGTCTCTATGAGACTCTATGAGGTCTCTATGGGGTCTCTATGAGGTCTCTATGGGTCTCTATGGGTGTCTATGGGTCTCTATGGGTCTCTGTGGGTGTCTATGGGTCTCTATGGGTCTCTATGAGACTCTATGAGTCTCTGTGGGTGTCTATGGCTCTCTGTGGGTCTCTGTGGGTGTCTATGAGTTTCTGAGATTATATGGGTCTCTATGGGTCTCTATGAGTCTCTGTGGGTCTCTATGGGTCTCTATGAGACTCTATGAGTCTCTATGGGTCTCTATGAGACTCTATGAGTCTCTGTGGGTGTCTATGGGTCTCTATGGGTCTCTGTGGGTGTCTATGGGTCTCTATGGGTCTCTATGATACTCTATGAGTCTCTATGGGTGTCTATGGGTGTCTATGGGTCTCTGTGGGTCTCTATGAGACTCTATGAGTCTCTGTGGGTGTCTATGGGCCAGGTCGCCTGTCTAACCCAAGAGGGTCTCTATGGGTCTCTATGAGACTCTATGAGTCTCTGTGGGTGTCTATGAGTCTCTGTCGGTATCTATGGGTCTCTGGGTCTCTATGAGTCTCTGTGGGTCTCTATGAGTCTCTATGGGTCTCTATGGGTGTCTATGAGACTCTATGAGTCTCTGTGAGTCTCTATGGGTCTCTATGGGTCTCTGTGGGTCTCTATGGGTCTCTATGAGACTCTATGGGTCTCTATGAGACTCTATGAGGTCTCTATGGGGTCTCTATGAGGTCTCTATGGGTCTCTATGGGTGTCTATGGGTCTCTATGGGTCTCTGTGGGTGTCTATGGGTCTCTATGGGTCTCTATGAGACTCTATGAGTCTCTGTGGGTGTCTATGGCTCTCTGTGGGTCTCTGTGGGTGTCTATGAGTTTCTGAGACTATATGGGTCTCTATGGGTCTCTATGAGTCTCTGTGGGTCTCTATGGGTCTCTATGAGACTCTGAGTCTCTGTGGGTCTCTATGAGACTCTATGAGTCTCTATGGGTCTCTATGAGACTCTATGAGTCTCTGTGGGTGTCTATGGGTCTCTATGGGTCTCTGTGGGTGTCTATGGGTCTCTATGGGTCTCTATGATACTCTATGAGTCTCTATGGGTGTCTATGGGTCTCTGTGGGTCTCTATGAGACTCTATGAGTCTCTGTGGGTGTCTATGGGCCAGGTCGCCTGTCTAACCCAAGAGCTGTACAGCAGCTCTGTAGGACCTGGCACGTGCTAACAATGTTTACAATTTTGATTTAAAGCTTTCGTGATTGCAGGGATTCATATTCTTGGTTCTTTCGGTAAAGTCACCACGTCGAATGGAAACAATAAAATAATAACAATATAAAACAATATTTTTATTGACATCATTTTAGTGTTTTATATATATTTTTTACTATTTTATTGTTTCCCTTCTACGTTACTTTACCGAAAGAACCGAGAAATTTTTTACAATGTCCTAAAATCGAATTCTTATCAGGCACCCACGTTGTCAACTCGTGCAGCCCGCAACTCTCATCGTCCACTCTGGCCTCTCCCTGGGTGTCATGAAGAGGGTCCATTGCCAAAAACGTCGAATTCACTGCAGTTTCAGACATCCCCCCCCTGCCCATCATGGCCGCCGTAGAGGAGTTCACTTCCGTTGCCACCCCTAACCAACATGGCCGCCTCCAACTTGCTCCTTATTGGTTAACAGTGGGGGGGGGGAGTCAAAGGTCGTGCCACATCTGCGCCCTCTCGCCCGTCCTAACTTCCGTCCCCCCCCCCGTCTCTCCCCAGTCGTCACTTCCGTTCCCCCCGTCCCCCGTCGTCACTTCCGCCCCCCCCTCTCTCCATCAAACTTGCGTCCCCCCCCCACCACCCCTTCACATCGTCACTTCCGTTTCCACCCCCTACCCAAACATGGCCGCCTGCAACTTCTTCTCCATTGGTTAACACCCGAAAGGCGGGTGCCGGTCAACTTCGCTTCATCGTCACTTCCGTTTCCATCCACCCTACCCAAGATGGCCGCCAGAAAAAGAAAAAAAACTTCCTCCCCCCCCCCGTTGGTTAACAGCCGCGTTGCGTGCTGGGGGGTCAAAGGTCGCGCTCCTTACCCAAGATGGCCACCACGATACAAACCACTTCATAAGCGTTTCTATCTGCTCGCCACAACAACCACAACAACAACCACCACAACAACCACAACCACCACCATGTCGGACAACAACAACCAGCAGCAGCAGCCGCGTCTACAGCGCATCGTCAACAACAACAACAACAACCTGAACATCAACAACAACAACGTGGCCGCTAACGGCGCCGCCAATCCGCTTATGAATGTTCGTGATCGCCTCTTCCATGCACTCTTCTTTAAGATGGCAGTGGCCTACAGCCGGCTGCTGTCACCCGCCTGGCGCAGGCTGCTCGAGTTCACCGTCCTGCTCGCGGTGAGGGCGTGGTGGTGATGGTGGTGGTTGTGGTGGTGGTGGTTGTGGTGGTGATGGTGATGGTGGTGATGGTGGTGGTGGTTGTGGTGATGGTGGTGGTGATGGTGGTTGTGGTGGTGATGGTGATGGTGGTGATGGTGGTGGTGGTTGTGGTGATGGTGGTGGTGGTTGTGGTGGTGATGGTGGTGGTGGTGATGGTGGTGGTGGAGGTGGTGGTGGTGATGATGATGGTGGTGGTTGTGGTGGTGGTGGTGGTGATGGTGATGGTGGTTGTGGTGGTGATGGTGGTGGTGGTGATGGTGGTGGTGATGGTGGTTGTGGTGATGGTGGTGGTGGTTGTGGTGGTGGTGGTTGTGGTGGTGGTTGTGGTGGTTGTGGTGGTGGTGGTTGTGGTGGTGGTTGTGGTGGTGATGGTGGTGGTGATGGTGGTTGTGGTGATGGTGGTGGTGGTTGTGGTGATGGTGGTGGTGATGGTGGTGGTGATGGTGGTGGTTGTGGTGGTGTTGGAGGTGGTGGTGGTGATGGTGGTGGTTGTGGTGGTTGTGGTGGTGATGGTGGTGGTGGTGGTGGTGGTTGTGGTGATGGTGGTGGTTGTGGTGGTTGTGGTGATGGTGGTGGTGGTGGTGATGGTGGTGGTGGTGGAGGTGGTGGTGATGGTGGTGGTTGTGGTTGTGGTGGTGGTGGTGGTGATGGTGGTGGTGGTGGTGGTTGTGGTGATGGTGGTGGTGGTTGTGGTGATGGTGGTTGTGGTGGTGGTTGTGATGGAGGTGGTGGTGGTGGTGGTTGTGGTGATGTTGGTGATGGTGGTGGTTGTGGTGGTGGTGATGGTCGTGGTGGTGATGGTGGAGGTGGTGATGGTGGTTGTGGTCTTGGTTGAGGTGGTGGTTGAGGTGATAGTTGTGATTGTGGTGGTGGTTGTGGTGGTGTTGGAGGTGGTCGTGGTGGTGGTGATGGTGGAGGTGGTGATGGTGGATGTTGAGGTGGTGGTGGTTGTGGTGGTGTTGGAGGTGGTCGTGGTGGTGATGGTGGTGGTGGTGCAGGTGGTCGTGGTGGTGATGGTGGTGGAGGTGATGATGTATGTTGAGGTGATGGTGGTGAAGGTTGTGATAGTTGTGAAGGTGGTCGTGATGCAGTTGAGTGGGTGGGTGGTTGAGTGAGTGAGTGGGTTGGTGAGTGGGAGAGTGAGTGGGTGGGTGAGTGGGAGAGTGGGTGGGTGAGTGGGTGGGTGAGTGGGTAGGTGAGTGGGAGAGTGAGTGGGAGAGTGAGTGGGTGAGTGGGTGGGTGGTTGAGGGGGTGGGTGGTTAAGTGGGTGGGTGGGTGGGCGAATGAGTGGGTGGGCGAGTGGGTGGGTGAGTGGATGGGTGAGTGGGTGGGTGAGTGGGTTGGTGAGTGGGTGAATGAGTGGGTGGGTGGTTGAGGGGGTGGGTGGTTAAGTGGGTGGGTGGGTGAGTGGTTGGGTGAGTGGGTGGGATGCTGCTGTTGTTAATGTTGATGTTGTTGTTGTTGATGTTGTTAATGTTGATGTTGTTGATGTTGTTGTTGATGTTGTTGATGTTGTTGTTGTTGATGTCCAGGCCCTGCTGCTCCTCTCCACGCTGGTGTACATCCACGCCGCGTTCTCACGCTCTCCGTCCCTCTGCCTGCTGTCCGTTCGCGACCGCTGGCCCCGCGATGGAATCCTCCGAGTTCAAATCTCCCGTGGCGGTGGGGGGCTCACTAGTGGGGGGGTGCTGGTGGGTGGAGGTGGTGGGGGGAACTCCGCCACCACCCCAACATTTCCTGCTGATGGAGACGATTTGGTGGGGTTCCTGTCGCCGGAGGGAGACGCGGGGAAGATCCTCGCTCCGGAGGGAGACGCGGGGACACGGAGATCTCCGGAGGGAGACACGGGGACGCTGAGATCTCCGGAGGGAGACACGGGGACGGGGTTGTCTCCGGAGGGAGACACGGAGACACTGAGAACTCCGGAAGGAGACGCGGGGACGCTGAGATCTCCGGAGGGAGACACGGGGACGCTGAGATCTCCGGAGGGAGACACGGGGACGCTGAGATCTCCGGAGGGAGACACGGGGACGCTGAGATCTCCGGAGGGAGACACGGGGACGAGGTTGTCTCCGGAGGGAGACATGGGGACACTGAGAACTCCGGAGGGAGACACAGGGATGGGGTTGTCTCCGGAGGGAGATACGGGGACGGGGTTGTCTCTGGAGGGAGACACGGGGACGGGGTTGTCTCCGGAGGGAGACGCGGGGATGGGGTTGTCTCCGGAGGGAGATACGGGGACGCTGAGAACTCCGGAGGGAGACACGGGGACGGGGTTGTCTCCGGAGGGAGACACGGAGACACGGAGATCTCCAGAGGGAGACACGGGGATGGATTTATCTCCAGAGGGAGACACGGGGACAAGGCTGTCTCCGGAGGGAGACACGGGGACACGGAGATCTCCGGAGGGAGACACGGAGACACGGAGATCTCCGGAGGGAGACACGGAGACAAGGTTGTCTCCGGAGGGAGACACGGGGACACGGAGATCTCCGGAGGGAGACACGGGGACACGGAGATCTCCGGAGGGAGACACGGGGACAAGGCTGTCTCCGGAGGGAGACACGGGGACACGGAGATCTCCGGAGGGAGACACGGGGACACGGAGATCTCCGGAGGGAGACGTGGGGACCCAGGTTGGTGTTTGTCTTCCCTTTCTCATCCCCGTCACCCAATAATCATTCTCTGCAAGATTGTAACACAACAACAACAACAACACAACAACAACAACCGTCACCACGACGCTTGTGCCAGGCTATGTGCACCCTGAGGCCACGTGAAGTGTCGAACACCCGCTGGCAGGAGGTCACGGGGCAGACCCAGGTGCCACAGGTCGACTGACTGAGATGACTGAGATGAGAGGCTGATGCACCAAATGTGCCCCCTACTGTGCCAACCTGCTGTGCTTTAGCCACCCGGCGCTCCGCCCGTTGTTGTGAGCGTCGCTCCTCCGCCCTCCGTTGTTGTTGGAGGGCGACTGCCTCCATCACCCTCTCACCCCCTGTGTTGTGCTTTAGTGGTGCTTAGTGCTAACAGCACTTGCCCCTACAGTGTGTGTGAGGCTACACAGGGGATCTTTGTCTTTGTGCTCTTGTGATGTAGACTCACCTGGCTGTTGATGGTGACGATGGTGACGACGACGATGATGAAGAAGATGAGCTAAGCGTAGAGATGTTTGGGAATCAATCTATAAAGGTGAGGTGGGAATGGTGGTGATGGTGGTGATGGTGGTGGTGGGGATGGTGGCGGTGGTGGCGGTGGTGGCGGTGGTGGTGATGGTGGTGGTGATGGTGGTGGTGGTGATGGTGGTGATGGTGATGGTGGTGATGGTGGTGGTGGTGGTGATGGTGGTGGTGGTGGTGATGATGGTGGTGATGGTGGTGATGGTGGTGATGGTGGTGGTGATGATGGTGATGGTGGTGATGGTGGTGATGGTGGTGGTGATGGTGGTGATGATGGTGGTGGTGATGGTGGTGGTGATGGTGGTGATGGTGATGGTGGTGGTGATGGTGGTGGTGATGGTGGTGATGGTGGTCCGGCAAAACAACCCACTACCTCTTCATTGGTCCTGGACGGTAACTCTGTGGTGAGCAGTGCCAAGAGGGGAGGGCCAATTCCGATTGGCCATTCCCCTCATGGCGTTTGTAGCCACCACCACCACCACAGGGGCTAAACGGGGGCTCTGGATGGGTGCGAGGGGCTGGTAACCCCTCCACCTTCAATAAATTACCACGAAACCACGAAAAAAATATCAAACAAAGCTTGTGCCGGAGGCCCCGGGGGGACAGGCGTCTATGACGTCTCCTGGCCAAACCCCAATTGGCGGAGCCAGGAGATTGAATCTCTACCCTCGGGGCTCCTCCAGAAACAACGAAAAGCCACTTCGTGTGGCCACGTGGAATGTTCGAACGCTCACTGCGGAGGAGAGGCTGCCACTCCTCTGTCGGGAGCTGGACCGGTACCGCCTGGATCTATGCGGCATTCAGGAGGTCCGGTGGACCGGCTCTGGCTCCTGCCACCATGAGGGGTGGACAGTCCTCTGCTCGGGGCAGCAGACTGCCAAACAACAGGGAGTGTCTCTTTTGTACAAAAGAATGAAGGGGGCGTGGGAGCATGGCGGTGAGTGGGAAGCTGTAAGCCCCAGGCTACTTTGGGCACGCCTTCCCATCAACCGGAGGTGAGGAATGGTGGTCGTGGTTACTTATGCCCCCACCGAAGACGAACATCCGTGGACGGATGCAGGCAAAGCCGATGAGTGAGATGCCTTCTATGACCTCCTGTCACAGGTGCTGGATAAAGTGGCCCCTCGGGATTGAGTCATCTTGTTGGGTGACTTCAATGCCCGATTTGGTCATGATACTGGCACCTGGTCTGGAGTGATTGAAAGGCAATGGGCCAGATCAACTCAATAACAACGGTAGGAGGCTGCTAGATTTTTGTGCAGCCCATGGGCTTGTAATTACCAACACGCTGTCCGGCATCGGCGCATCCACACAACATCATGGATGCATGCCGGGTCCAAGCAAGAACATCTGCTGGACTACATAGTGACGGACCAGCGGATGCGAGCCCATGTCCTTGACACCAGGACCTACCGTGGAGCTGATCTGCCCTCTGACCATCGACTAGTCATCTGTAAGATGCGCCTGCCATTCTTCCACTCTGGTGGTGGCTGTACACCCAGGACCCCATTCCAACATAAAGTGGCCTGGTCTCAGTTATCTGATGAAAGTTGCAAGCAAGAATTTCATCATCACTTGTGGCTGGAGTTGGCATCGTCCCCCACTCCTCCAGATGTCGAGGGGAAATGGGCGAGGTTTAGGACTGTGACTCATGCAGCTGCAATGGCTGCTTTGGGTACGCGGTCCAGACCTCCCCAGAGACCCTGGCTGACAGAGGAGGTGTTCAGGATGGTTGAGAAAAAGCGACAGGCCCACTGTCATCGGCTACAGAATCCCACGTCAGAGAATGAGGAGGCTTACCGCAGCCTTCGCTCGGAGGTTCGGAGAGCCGTGAGGCGCTGCAAGGATGGGTGGTGGTCGCGGGTTGCTGAGGAGATGGAGTCTGCCTCAGTGGCCCGCGATCACAAATCTCTATTTAACTCCATCAAAAAAGTAACCTGCAGCACCACACCTATTACCATCATTAGGGGAAAGAACGGTGATCCAATCTCCGACCCCAAGGAAGAGGTTTTCAGATTTGCTGAGAATTTCTGTGAGGTCCTGGGGGAGGGAAAATCCCTGGAAAACATCGTGGGAGAAAGTGGGGATGACCCTGCTGAGGCTGCAGTGCCTCAAATATTGTAAGAAGAAGTCACCCCCTGTGAGTGGCTGGCTGAGGTGCCATCTGCTGAGGAAGTATTGAAGGCGATCCGGAGTCTTGAGACGAGGAAAGGCAGCGGGCAGAGATGATCTCCCAAGCGAAATGCTGAGGGAGGGTGGCGTTTGTGCACAGACTGCCCTATATGACATCATAACAACAGTCTGGACCACTGGACGGGTTCCGCAGGATTGGAAGGATGCCCTGGTGGTCCCCCTCTTTAAGAAGGGGGACCGCACAGACTGTAACAACTACAGGGGCATCTCACTCCTCAGTGTGCCGGGAAAGGTCTTGGCAAGGATTATTCAGCATCGCCTTGCCAGGCACGCTGAGGAGAGGCTTGCGGAGCCCCAATGCGGTTTCAGGAAAGGGCGGTCCTGCACAGATGCCATATTGTCTGTCCGTCTGCTACAGCAGAGGTGTAGGGAATTCCAGCAAGACCTACATCTCTGCTTTATTGACCTGGTCAAGGCCTATGATACCATCAGTAGGCCTGGGCTCTGGGTTGTTCTTCGTGCTTTCGGAGTCCCTGACCTGGGTGGGTGAGTGGGTGGGTGGGTGAAATGACCTCTGTGATGATGCTGATGATGATGTTACTGATGTTGATGCTGTTGATGATGTTGTTGATGTTGATGATGATGTTTGATGATGATGTTGAAGATGATGTTGAAGATGATGTTGATGTTGTTGAAGATGATGTTGTTGATGTTGTCGATGATGTTGTTGATGATGTTGATGATGTTGATGATCTTTTGTTTTTGATGTTGATGATGATGTTGATGATGTTTTTGATGATGTTGATGATGTTGATGTTGTTGATTATGATGTTGTTGATGTTGATGTTGTTGTTTTGTTGATGATGTTGATGATGATGTTGTTGATGTTGTTGATGATGATGTTGATGTTGTTGTTGACCTTGATGATGATGATGTTGATGTTGTTGACTTTGTTGATGTTGTTGATGTTGTTGATGTTGTTGACTTTGTTGATGTTGTTGTTGATGATGTTGTTGTTGATGTTGATGTTGACCTTGTTGTTGATGATGTTGATGATGATGTTGATGTTGTTGACTTTGTTGATGTTGTTGATGTTGTTGTTGACTTTGTTGTTGATGTTGTTGTTGACGTTGTTGTTGTTGTTGTTGATGTTGTTAACCTTGTTGTTGATGATGTTGTTGATAACCTTGTTGTTTATGTTGTTGTTGATGTTGATGTTGTTGTTGACTTTGTTGATGTTGTTGTTGATGATGTTGTTGATGTTGTTGTTGATGTTGTTGTTGTTGATGTTGTTGATGTTGTTGATGTTGATGTTGTTGTTGACTTTGTTGATGTTGTTGTTGATGATGTTGTTGATGTTGTTGTTGATGTTGATGTTGTTGTTGTTGATGTTGTTGATGTTGATGTTGTTGTTGACTTTGTTGATGTTGTTGTTGATGATGTTGTTGATGTTGTTGTTGATGTTGATGTTGTTGTTGTTGTTGATGTTGTTGATGTTGTTGATGTTGTTGTTGACTTTGTTGATGTTGTTGTTGACTTTGTTGATGTTGTTGATGATGTTGTTGATGTTGTTGTTGATGTTGATTTTGTTGTTGTTGATGTTGTTGATGTTGTTGATGTTGATGTTGTTGTTGACTTTGTTGATGATGTTGTTGTTGATGTTGTTGTTGTAGTTGATGTTGTTGATGTTGTTGTTGTTGATGATGCTGATGTTGTTGATGTTGATGTGGTTGTTGATGATGTTGTTGATGTTGTTGTTGTTGATGTTGTTGATGTTGTTGACGTTGATGTTGTTGTTGTTGATGTTGACTTTGATGTTGATGATGATGATGTTGATGATGTTGTTGATGATGTTGTTGTTGTTGATGTTGTTGTTGTTGATGATGTTGTTGACTTTGTTGTTGTGGATGTTGTTTTTGTTGATGATGATGTTAATGATGTTGTTGTTGTTGTTGACGGTAGTTTGATTTGGAGTTGCATCCTCAAACCAATCAGGAGGCTCTGACCGCCACCGAGTCGGCCAATCAGAACGCAGCGCAGCAGCCGCTCCCTTCCACTGCAGATGGAGAGGGCACACAAGGTGAGTCACGTGGTGAGTCACGTGGTGAGTCACGTGGTGAGTCACGTGGTGAGTGACGTGGTGAGTCACGTGGTGAGTGACGTGGTGGGTCACGTGGTGAGTCACGTGGTGAGTCACGTGGTGAGTCACGTGGTGAGTCACGTGGTGAGTCACGTGGTGAGTGACGTGGTGAGTCACATGGTGAGTCACGTGGTGAGTCACGTGGTGAGTCACGTGGTGAGTCACGTGGCGAGTCACGTGGTGAGTCACGTGGTGAGTCACGTGGTGAGTGACGTGGTGAGTCACATGGTGAGTCACGTGGTGAGTCACGTGGTGAGTCACGTGGTGAGTCACGTGGTGAGTCACGTGGTGAGTCACGTGGTGAGTCACGTGGTGGGTCACGTGGTGAGTCACTTGGTGAGTCACGTGGTGAGTCACGTGGCGAGTCACGTGGCGAGTCACGTGGCGAGTCACGTGGTGAGTCACGTGGTGAGTCACGTGGCGAGTCACGTGGCGAGTCACGTGGTGAGTCACGTGGTGAGTGACGTGGTGAGTCACGTGGTGAGTGACGTGGTGGGTCACGTGGTGAGTCACGTGGTGAGTCACGTGGTGAGTCACGTGGTGAGTCACGTGGTGAGTCACGTGGTGAGTGACGTGGTGAGTCACATGGTGAGTCACGTGGTGAGTCACGTGGTGAGTCACGTGGTGAGTCACGTGGCGAGTCACGTGGTGAGTCACGTGGTGAGTCACGTGGTGAGTGACGTGGTGAGTCACATGGTGAGTCACGTGGTGAGTCACGTGGTGAGTCACGTGGTGAGTCACGTGGTGAGTCACGTGGTGAGTCACGTGGTGAGTCACGTGGTGGGTCACGTGGTGAGTCACTTGGTGAGTCACGTGGTGAGTCACGTGGCGAGTCACGTGGCGAGTCACGTGGCGAGTCACGTGGTGAGTCACGTGGTGAGTCACGTGGCGAGTCACGTGGCGAGTCACGTGGTGAGTCACGTGGTGAGTCACGTGGTGAGTCACGTGGCGAGTCACGTGGCGAGTCACGTGGTGGGTCACGTGGTGAGTCACTTGGTGAGTCACGTGGTGAGTCACGTGGTGAGTCACGTGGCGAGTCACGTGGCGAGTCACGTGGCGAGTCACGTGGCGAGTCACGTGGTGGGTCACGTGGTGGGTCACGTGGTGAGTCACGTGGCGAGTCACGTGGCGAGTCACGTGGCGAGTCACGTGGCGAGTCACGTGGTGAGTCACGTGGTGGGTCACGTGGTGAGTCACGTGGTGAGTCACGTGGTGAGTCACGTGGTGAGTCACGTGGTGAGTCACGTGGTGAGTCACGTGGTGAGTCACGTGGTGAGTCACGTGGTGAGTCACTCACCACGTGACTCACCACTCACTCACGCATCACTCACTCACTCACCACTCACTCACTCACTCACCACTCACTCCCCCACTCACCACTCACTCACCACTCACTCACCCACTCACCACTCACTCACCCACTCACCACTCACTCACCACTCACTCACCACTCACTCACCACTCACTCACCCACTCACCACTCACTCACCACTCACCACTCACTCACCACCCACTCACTCACCACTCACTCACTCACCACTCACTCACTCACCACTCACTCACCACTCACTCACTCACTCACCCACTAACTCACTCACTCACCACTCACTCATCACTCACTCACCACTCACTCACCACTCACACAAGGTGAGTCACGTGGTGAGTCACTCACCACGTGACTCACCACTCACTCACCACTAACACAAGGTGAGTCACGTGGTGAGTCACTCACCACTCACTCACCACTCACTCACCACTCACACAAGGTGAGTGACGTGGTGAGT
Organism: Petromyzon marinus; assembly: GCF_048934315.1. NCBI lineage: Eukaryota > Metazoa > Chordata > Hyperoartia > Petromyzontiformes > Petromyzontidae > Petromyzon > Petromyzon marinus. Next base: position 41,189 of record NW_027423692.1, on the reverse strand, counting down.
CACTCACTCACCACTCACCACGATCACCACTCATTACCTCCACGCTCACCACTCACCACCCTCCACTCTCTAGAGTGTGAGTGTGTGTATGTGTCTGTGTGTGTGTATCTGTGTGTATGTGTGTCTGTGTGTGTGTGTATCTGTGTGTGTGTCTGTATCTGTGTGTGTGTGTATCTGTGTGTGTGTATGTGTGTGTATCTGTGTGTGTATCTGTGTGTGTGTATCTGTGTGTGTGTGTATCCGTGTGTGTGTGTATCTGGTGGGGCCTTACCATCAGCCCCACCAAAACTAAGCACCTGCCTGGGTATTTTGTACCATCGGACACTCAACCCCCACAACTCCCAATCGGTGATGGGGCAGTTGTGGAGAGAGTGGAGAGTTTCCCATACCTGGGCAGTGTGCTTATGACTGGCTCCAGTTTAACAGCAGAGGTCTCACTCCGAATCAGTCGAGCGGCAATATCTTTTCATCGGTTGCGTAACGCTGTGTGGAAGCTACCTGGTCTGTCGCTCCGCACTAAGCCTCAGGTCTTCTCGGCCACGGTCATTCCCTCCCTTCTCTACGCTTGCGAAACGTGGACCCCCCTAATGGAACATCTTCGCCGGTTAGACACATTTAGGCTGGCCTGCCTACGATCCATCCTGGGTTTAACCAGACTGGATTGTGTGAGGAGCTCACAAATCCTTGAAAGATCTGGGCAGGGTCCCATCGGTGAGCTCCTCCGGCAGGCAAGGCTGCGATGGCTGGGTCATGTAGCCCGCATGCCCAGCCACCGCATGCCGAAACAGCTTTTGTTTGGCCGGATTGAGGGGGCTAAGCGGGCGCGGCACGGGCTAGAGAAGAGATGGAGTGATGTGGTACAGGAGGACGTGGAGCTGAGTGGACTTGCCGATGACTGGTACCAGCGGTGTCAAGATCGGCCTCTGTGGAGGAGGCTCGTGAAGGATGCTACTGGGCAGTTGGAGGCAGTCGCCCTCCAACAACAACGGAGGGCGGAGGAGCGACGCTCACAACAACGAGCGGAGCGCCGGGTGGCTAAAGCACAGCAGGTTGGCACAGTAGGGGGCACAGGTGGTGCATCAGCCAGTCATCTCAGTCAGTCGACCCGTGGCACCTGCTGGGTCTGCCCCGTGACCTCCTGCCAGCGGGCGTTCGACACTTCACGTGGCCTCAGGGTGCACATAGCCTGGCACAAGCGTCGTGGTGACGTCACCGCCACTTAGTGGCGAATGGCGGTTGTTGTTGTTGTGTGTATCTGTGTGTGTGTATCTGTGTGTGTGTATCTGTGTGTGTATCTGTGTGTGTGTCTGTGTGTATCTGTATGTGTGTGTGTGTATCTGTGTGTATGTGTGTGTGTGTATCTGTGTGTGTATCTGTGTATGTGTATCTGTGTGTGTGTGTGTGTATCTGTGTGTGTGTGTATCTGTGTGTGTGTGTATCTGTGTGTGTGTCTGTGTGTGTGTATCTGTGTGTGTGTCTGTGTGTGTGTATCTGTGTGTGTGTATCTGTGTGTGTGTGTATATCTGTGTGTGTATATCTGTGTGTGTGTGTGTGTATCTGTGTGTGTCTGTGTGTGTATCTGTGTGTGTTTGTGTGTGTGTGTATCTGTGTGTATCTGTGTGTGTGTGTGTATCTGTGTGTGTGTATCTGTGTGTGTGTGTATCTGTGTGTGTGTGTGTGTATATCTGTGTGTGTGTGTATCTGTGTGTGTGTGTATCTGTGTGTGTGTACTGTGTGTGTATCTGTGTGTGTGTACTGTGTGTATGTGTATCTGTGTGTGTGTGTGTATCTGTGTGTATCTGTGTGTATCTGTGTGTGTATCTGTGTGTGTATCTGTGTGTCTGTGTGTGTGTGTGTAGGGGAGTATGTGGTGGAGTACTCTCTGGAGTACGTGTATCTGTGTGTGTGTGTATGTGTGTGTGTGTACTGTGTGTGTGTATCTGTGTGTGTGTGTGTGTATCTGTGTGTGTGTGTATCTGTGTGTATCTGTGTATCTGTGTGTGTGTGTATCTGTGTGTGTGTGTGTATCTGTGTGTACTGTATCTGTGTGTGTGTACTGTGTGTGTACTGTGTGTGTGTGTACTGTGTGTATGTGTATCTGTGTGTGTGTATCTGTATGTATCTGTGTGTATCTGTGTGTGTGTAGGGGAGTACGTGGTGGAGTACTCTCTGGAGTACGTGTATCTGTGTGTGTGTATCTGTGTGTGTGTACTGTGTGTGTGTACTGTGTGTGTGTATCTGTGTGTGTGTATCTGTGTGTGTATGTATCTGTGTATCTGTGTGTGTATCTGTGTGTGTGTGTGTGTATCTGTGTGTGTGTACTGTGTGTGTGTATCTGTGTGTGTGTATCTGTGTGTGTGTGTGTGTATCTGTGTGTGTGTATCTGTGTGTGTGTATCTGTAGGTGAGTATGTGGTGGAGTACTCTCTGGAGTACGGGTTCCTGTGTGTGTGTATCTGTGTGTGTGTATCTGTGTGTGTGTACTGTGTGTATCTGTGTGTGTGTATCTGTATGTATCTGTGTGTGTGTGTACTGTGTGTATCTGTGTATCTGTGTACTGTGTGTATCTGTGTGTGTGTATCTGTATGTATCTGTGTGTGTGTGTACTGTGTGTATCTGTGTATCTGTGTACTGTGTGTATCTGTAGGTGAGTATGTGGTGGAGTACTCTCTGGAGTACGGGTTCCTGTGTGTGTGTATCTGTGTGTGTGTGTGTATCTGTATCTGTGTGTGTGTACTGTGTGTATCTGTGTGTGTGTGTGTATCTGTATCTGTGTGTGTGTACTGTGTGTATACTGTGTGTGTGTGTATCTGTGTGTGTGTAGGTGAGTATGTGGTGGAGTACTCTCTGGAGTACGGGTTCCTGCGTGTGTGTATCTGTGTGTACTGTATGTGTGTGTGTATCTGTGTGTGTGTATCTGTGTGTGTGTGTACTGTGTGTGTGTGTACTGTGTGTAGGTTAGTATGTGGTGGAGTACTCTCTGGAGTACGTGTTCCTGTGTGTGTGTACTGTGTGTGTGTACTGTGTGTGTGTGTATCTGTGTGTGTACTGTGTGTGTGTATCTGTAGGTGAGTATGTGGTGGAGTACTCTCTGGAGTACGTGTTCCTGTGTGTGTGTACTGTGTGTGTGTACTGTGTGTGTGTGTATCTGTGTGTGTACTGTGTGTGTGTATCTGTAGGTGAGTATGTGGTGGAGTACTCTCTGGAGTACGGGTTCCTGCGTGTGTGTATCTGTGTGTGTGTATCTGTGTGTGTGTAGGTGAGTATGTGGTGGAGTACTCTCTGGAGTACGGGTTCCTGTGTGTGTGTATCTGTGTGTGTGTATCTGTGTGTGTGTACTGTGTGTATCTGTGTGTATCTGTGTGTGTCTGTGTGTGTGTATCTGTGTGTGTGTGTGTATCTGTGTGTGTGTGTGTATCTGTGTGTGTGTATCTGTGTGTAGGGGAGTATGTGGTGGAGTACTCTCTGGAGTACGGGTTCCTGTGTGTGTGTATCTGTGTGTGTGTACTGTGTGTGTGTGTATCTGTGTGTGTGTGTGTATCTGTATCTGTGTGTGTGTACTGTGTGTGTGTACTGTGTGTGTGTGTGTATCTGTGTGTGTATCTGTATCTGTGTGTATCTGTGTGTGTATCTGTGTGTGTATCTGTGTGTGTATCTGTATCTGTGTGTATCTGTGTGTGTATCTGTGTG
>NW_027423692.1:0-32500 GCF_048934315.1 Petromyzon marinus | reverse complement strand
TGTCTCTGTGTCTCTGTGTGTCTCTGTGTGTCTCTGTGTGTCTCTGTGTGTCTCCCTGTGTCTCTGTGTGTCTCTGTGTGTCTCTGTGTGTCTCCCTGTGTCTCTGTGTGTCTCTGTGTGTCTCTGTGTGTCTCCCTGTGTCTCTGTGTGTCCCTGTGTCTCTGTGTGTCTCTGTGTGTCTATGTGTGTCTCCCTGTGTCTCCCTGTGTCTCTGTGTCTCTGTGTGTCTCCCTGTGTCTCTGTGTGTCTCTGTGTGTCTGTGTGTCTCCCTGTGTCTCCCTGTGTCTCTGTGTGTCTCCCTGTGTCTCCCTGTGTCTCCCTGTGTCTCCCTGTGTCTCTGTGTCTCCCTGTCTCCCTGTGTCTCCCTGTGTCTCCCTCGGTGAGACATCTTGTCTCTGTGTCTCTGTGTCTCCCTGTGTCTCCCTGTGTCTCCCTGTGTCTCTGTGTGCCTGTGTGTGTCTCTCTGTGTCTCCCTGTGTCTCTCTGTGTCCCTGTGTGTCTCCCTGTGTCTCCCTGTGTGTCTCTGTGTGTCTCTGTGTGTCTCTGTGTGTCTCCCTCGGTGAGACATCTTGTCTCTGTGTCTCTGTCTGTGTCTCTGTGTGTGTCTGTGTGTCTCTCTGTGTGTCTCTGTGTCCCTGTGTGTCTCTGTGTCTCCCTGTGTGTCTCTGTGTCTCCCTGTGTGTCTCTGTGTGTCTCTGTGTGTGTCTCTGTGTGTCTCCCTGTGTCTCTGTGTCTCTGTGTCTCCCTGTGTCTCTGTATGTCTCCCTGTGTCTCTGTGTGTCTCCCTGTGTCTGTGTGTCTCCCTGTGTCTCTGTGTGTCTCTGTGTGTCTCCCTGTGTCCCTGTGTCTCTGTGTCTCTGTGAGTCTCCCTGTGTGTCTCTGTGTGTCTCTGTGTGTCTCCCTGTGTCTCCCTGTGTGTCTCTGTGTGTCTCTGTCTCCCTCGGTGAGACATCTTGTCTCTGTGTCTCTGTGTGTCTCTGTGTGTGTCTCTGTGTGTCTCCCTGTGTCTCTGTGTCTCTGTGTCTCCCTTTGTCTCTGTATGTCTCCCTGTGTCTCTGTGTGTCTCCCTGTGTCTCTGTGTGTCTCTGTGTGTGTATGTGTGTCTCTGTGTGTCTCTGTGTGTCTCCCTGTGTCTCTGTCTGTGTCTCTGTCTGTGTCTTCCTGTGTGTCTCTGTGTGTCTCTGTGTGTCTGTGTGTGTCCCTGTGTCTCCCTGTGTCTCTGTGTCTCTGTGTGTCTCTGTGTCTCCCTCGGTGAGACATCTTGTCCCTGTGTGTCTCTGTGTGTGTCTCTGTGTGTGTCTCTGTGAGTCTCCCTGTGTCTCCCTGTGTGTCTCCCTGTGTCTCTGTGTGTCTCTGTGTGTCTCCCTGTTTGTCTCCCTGTGTCTCTTGTGTGTCTCTTTGTGTCTCTGTGTGTCTCCCTGTGTCTCCCTGTGTCTCTGTGTGTCTCTGTGTGTCTCTGTGTGTCTCCCTGTGTCTCTGTGTGTCTCTGTGTGTCTCTGTGTGTCTCCCTGTGTCTCTGTGTCTCCCTGTGTCTCTGTATGTCTCCCTGTGTCTCTGTGTGTCTCCCTGTGTCTGTGTGTCTCCCTGTGTCTCTGTGTGTCTCTGTGTGTCTCCCTGTGTCCCTGTGTCTCTGTGTCTCTGTGAGTCTCCCTGTGTGTCTCTGTGTGTCTGTGTGTGTCTCCCTGTGTCTCTGTGTGACTCTGTGTGTCTCTGTGTGTCTCCCTGTGTCTCTGTGTGTCTCTGTGTCTCCCTGTGTCTCTGTTTGTCTCTGTGTCTCCCTGTGTCTCTGTGTCTCCCTGTGTCTCCCTGTGTCTCTGTGTCTTTGTGTGTCTCCCTGTGTCTCTGTGTGTCTCTGTGTGTCTGTGTGTCTCCCTGTGTCTCCCTGTGTCTCTGTGTGTCTCCCTGTGTCTCCCTGTGTCTCCCTGTGTCTCCCTGTCTCCCTGTGTCTCCCTGTGTCTCCCTCGGTGAGACATCTTGTCTCTGTGTCTCTGTGTCTCCCTGTGTCTCCCTGTGTCTCCCTGTGTCTCTGTGTGCCTGTGTGTGTCTCTCTGTGTCTCCCTGTGTCTCTGTGTGTCTCTGTGTGTGTCTGTGTGTCTCCCTGTGTCTCTCTGTGTCCCTGTGTGTCTCCCTGTGTCTCCCTGTGTGTCTCTGTGTGTCTCTGTGTGTCTCTGTGTGTCTCTGTGTGTCTCCCTCGGTGAGACATCTTGTCTCTGTGTCTCTGTCTGTGTCTCTGTGTGTGTCTGTGTGTCTCTCTGTGTGTCTCTGTGTCCCTGTGTGTCTCTGTGTCTCCCTGTGTGTCTCTGTGTCTCCCTGTGTGTCTCTGTGTGTCTCTGTGTGTCTCTGTGTGTCTCCCTGTGTCTCTGTGTCTCTGTGTCTCCCTGTGTCTCTGTGTGTCTCCCTGTGTCTCTGTGTGTCTCCCTGTGTCTCTGTGTGTCTCCCTGTGTCTCTGTGTGTCTCTGTGTGTCTCCCTGTGTCCCTGTGTCTCTGTGTCTCTGTGAGTCTCCCTGTGTGTCTGTGTGTCTCTGTGTGTCTCTGTGTGTCTCTGTGTCTCTGTGTGTCTCTGTGTCTCCCTGTGTCCCTGTGTCTCTGTGTGTCTCTGTGTCTCCCTGTGTCCCTGTGTCTCTGTGTGTCTCTGTGTGTCTCCCTGTGTCTCTGTGTGTCTGTGTGTGTCTCTGTGTGTCTCTGTGTGTCTCTGTGTCTCTGTGTGTCTCTGTGTCTCCCTGTGTCTCTGTGTCTCCCTGTGTCTCTGTGTCTCCCTGTGTCTCTGTGTGTCTCTGTGTGTCTCTGTGTCTCTGTGTGTCCCTGTGTCTCCCTGTGTCTCCCTGTGTGTCTCCCTGTGTCTCTGTGTGTCTCTGTGTGTCTCTGTGTGTCTCTGTGTCTCTGTGTGTCTCTGTGTGTCTCTGTGTGTCTCCCTGTGTCTGTGTGTCTCTGTGTGTCTCTGTGTGTCTCCCTGTGTCTCTGTGTGTCTCTGTGTGTCTCTGTGTGTCTCTGTGTGTCCCTGTGTCTCTGTGTGTCTCTGTGTGTCTATGTGTGTCTCCCTGTGTCTCCCTGTGTCTCTGTGTCTCTGTGTGTCTCCCTGTGTCTCTGTGTGTCTCTGTGTGTCTGTGTGTCTCCCTGTGTCTCCCTGTGTCTCTGTGTGTCTCCCTGTGTCTCCCTGTGTCTCCCTGTGTCTCTGTGTCTCCCTGTCTCCCTGTGTCTCCCTGTGTCTCCCTCGGTGAGACATCTTGTCTCTGTGTCTCTGTGTCTCCCTGTGTCTCCCTGTGTCTCCCTGTGTCTCTGTGTGCCTGTGTGTGTCTCTCTGTGTCTCCCTGTGTCTCTCTGTGTGTCTCTGTGTGTCTCCCTGTGTCTCCCTGTGTCTCTGTGTCTCTGTGTGTCTCTGTGTCTCCCTCGGTGAGACATCTTGTCCCTGTGTGTCTCTGTGTGTGTCTCTGTGTGTGTCTCTGTGTGTGTCTCTGTGAGTCTCCCTGTGTCTCCCTGTGTGTCTCCCTGTGTCTCTGTGTGTCTCTGTGTGTCTCCCTGTGTGTCTCCCTGTGTCTCTGTGTGTCTCTGTGTGTCTCTGTGTGTCTCCCTGTGTCTCCCTGTGTCTCTGTGTGTCTCTGTGTGTCTCTGTGTGTCTCCCTGTGTCTCTGTGTGTCTCTGTGTGTCTCTGTGTGTCTCTGTGTGTCTCCCTGTGTCTCTGTGTCTCCCTGTGTCTCTGTGTGTCTCTGTGTGTCTGTGTGTGTCTCCCTGTGTCTCTGTGTGACTCTGTGTGTCTCTGTGTGTCTCCCTGTGTCTCTGTGTGTCTCTGTGTCTCCCTGTGTCTCTGTTTGTCTCTGTGTCTCCCTGTGTCTCTGTGTCTCCCTGTGTCTCCCTGTGTCTCTGTGTCTCTGTGTGTCTCCCTGTGTCTCTGTGTGTCTCTGTGTGTCTGTGTGTCTCCCTGTGTCTCCCTGTGTCTCTGTGTGTCTCCCTGTGTCTCCCTGTGTCTCCCTGTGTCTCCCTGTCTCCCTGTGTCTCCCTCGGTGAGACATCTTGTCTCTGTGTCTCTGTGTCTCCCTGTGTCTCCCTGTGTCTCCCTGTGTCTCTGTGTGCCTGTGTGTGTCTCTCTGTGTCTCCCTGTGTCTCTGTGTGTCTCTGTGTGTGTCTGTGTGTCTCCCTGTGTCTCTCTGTGTCCCTGTGTGTCTCCCTGTGTCTCCCTGTGTGTCTCTGTGTGTCTCTGTGTGTCTCTGTGTGTCTCTGTGTGTCTCCCTCGGTGAGACATCTTGTCTCTGTGTCTCTGTCTGTGTCTCTGTGTGTGTCTGTGTGTCTCTCTGTGTGTCTCTGTGTCCCTGTGTGTCTCTGTGTCTCCCTGTGTGTCTCTGTGTCTCCCTGTGTGTCTCTGTGTGTCTCTGTGTGTGTCTCTGTGTGTCTCCCTGTGTCTCTGTGTCTCTGTGTCTCTGTGTCTCCCTGTGTCTCTGTGTGTCTCCCTGTGTCTCTGTGTGTCTCCCTGTGTCTCTGTGTGTCTCTGTGTGTCTCCCTGTGTCCCTGTGTCTCTTTGTCTCTGTGAGTCTCCCTGTGTGTCTGTGTCTGTGTGTGTCTCTGTGTGTCTCTGTGTGTCTCTGTGTCTCTGTGTGTCTCTGTGTCTCCCTGTGTCCCTGTGTCTCTGTGTGTCTCTGTGTCTCCCTGTGTCCCTGTGTCTCTGTGTGTCTCTGTGTGTCTCTGTGTGTCTCCCTGTGTCTCTGTGTGTCTGTGTGTGTCTCTGTGTGTCTCTGTGTGTCTCTGTGTCTCTGTGTGTCTCTGTGTCTCCCTGTGTCTGTGTGTCTCCCTGTGTCTCTGTGTGTCTCTGTGTGTCTCCCTGTGTCCCTGTGTCTCTGTGTCTCTGTGAGTCTCCCTGTGTGTCTCCCTGTGTCTCCCTGTGTCTCCCTGTGTGTCTCCCTGTGTCTCTTTGTGTCTCTGTGTGTCTCTGTGTGTCTCTGTGTCTCTGTGTGTCTCTGTGTGTCTCTGTGTGTCTCCCTGTGTCTCCCTGTGTCTCTGTGTGTCTCTGTGTGTCTCTGTGTGTCTCCCTGTGTCTCTGTGTGTCTCTGTGTGTCTCTGTGTGTCTCCCTGTGTCTCTGTGTGTCCCTGTGTCTCTGTGTGTCTCTGTGTGTCTATGTGTGTCTCCCTGTGTCTCCCTGTGTCTCTGTGTCTCTGTGTGTCTCCCTGTGTCTCTGTGTGTCTCTGTGTGTCTGTGTGTCTCCCTGTGTCTCCCTGTGTCTCTGTGTGTCTCCCTGTGTCTCCCTGTGTCTCCCTGTGTCTCCCTGTGTCTCTGTGTCTCCCTGTCTCCCTGTGTCTCCCTGTGTCTCCCTCGGTGAGACATCTTGTCTCTGTGTCTCCCTGTGTCTCCCTGTGTCTCCCTGTGTCTCTGTGTGCCTGTGTGTGTCTCTCTGTGTCTCCCTGTGTCTCTCTGTGTCCCTGTGTGTCTCCCTGTGTCTCCCTGTGTGTCTCTGTGTTTCTCTGTGTGTCTCTGTGTGTCTCCCTCGGTGAGACATCTTGTCTCTGTGTCTCTGTCTGTGTCTCTGTGTGTGTCTGTGTGTCTCTCTGTGTGTCTCTGTGTCCCTGTGTGTCTCTGTGTCTCCCTGTGTGTCTCTGTGTCTCCCTGTGTGTCTCTGTGTGTCTCTGTGTGTGTCTCTGTGTGTCTCCCTGTGTCTCCCTGTGTCTCTGTATGTCTCCCTGTGTCTCTGTGTGTCTCCCTGTGTCTGTGTGTCTCCCTGTGTCTGTGTGTCTCCCTGTGTCTGTGTGTCTCCCTGTGTCTGTGTGTCTCCCTGTGTCTCTATGTGTCTCTGTGTGTCTCCCTGTGTGTCTCCCTGTGTCTCCCTGTATCTCTGTGTGTGTCTCTGTGTGTCTCCCTCGGTGAGACATCTTGTCTCTGTGTCTCTGTGTGTCTCTGTGTGTGTCTCTGTGTGTCTCCCTGTGTCTCTGTGTCTCTGTGTCTCCCTTTGTCTCTGTATGTCTCCCTGTGTCTCTGTGTGTCTCCCTGTGTCTCTGTGTGTCTCTGTGTGTGTCTGTGTGTCTCTGTGTGTCTCTGTGTGTCTCCCTGTGTCTCTGTCTGTGTCTCTGTGTGTGTCTGTCTGTGTCTTCCTGTGTGTCTCTGTGTGTCTCTGTGTGTCTGTGTGTGTCCCTGTGTCTCCCTGTGTCTCTGTGTGTCTGTGTGTCTCTGTGTCTCCCTCGGTGAGACATCTTGTCCCTGTGTGTCTCTGTGTGTGTCTCTGTGTGTGTCTCTGTGTGTGTCTCTGTGAGTCTCCCTGTGTCTCCCTGTGTGTCTCCCTGTGTCTCTGTGTGTCTCTGTGTGTCTCCCTGTGTGTCTCCCTGTGTCTCTGTGTGTCTCTGTGTGTCTCCCTGTGTCTCCCTGTGTCTCTGTGTGTCTCTGTGTGTCTCTGTGTGTCTCTGTGTGTCTCTGTGTGTCTCCCTGTGTCTCTGTGTGTCTCTGTGTGTCTCCCTGTGTCTCTGTGTCTCCCTGTGTCTCTGTGTGTCTCTGTGTGTCTGTGTGTGTCTCCCTGTGTCTCTGTGTGACTCTGTGTGTCTCCCTGTGTCTCCCTGTGTCTCTGTGTGTCTCTGTGTCTCCCTGTGTCTCTGTTTGTCTCTGTGTCTCCCTGTGTCTCTGTGTCTCCCTGTGTCTCCCTGTGTCTCTGTGTCTCTGTGTGTCTCCCTGTGTCTCTGTGTGTCTCTGTGTGTCTGTGTGTCTCCCTGTGTCTCCCTGTGTCTCTGTGTGTCTCCCTGTGTCTCCCTGTGTCTCCCTGTGTCTCCCTGTCTCCCTGTGTCTCCCTGTGTCTCCCTCGGTGAGACATCTTGTCTCTGTGTCTCTGTGCCTCCCTGTGTCTCCCTGTGTCTCCCTGTGTCTCTGTGTGCCTGTGTGTGTCTCTCTGTGTCTCCCTGTGTCTTTGTGTGTCTCTGTGTGTGTCTGTGTGTCTCCCTGTGTCTCTCTGTGTCCCTGTGTGTCTCCCTGTGTCTCCCTGTGTGTCTCTGTGTGTCTCTGTGTGTCTCTGTGTGTCTCCCTCGGTGAGACATCTTGTCTCTGTGTCTCTGTCTGTGTCTCTGTGTGTGTCTGTGTGTCTCTCTGTGTGTCTCTGTGTCCCTGTGTGTCTCTGTGTCTCCCTGTGTGTCTCTGTGTCTCCCTGTGTGTCTCTGTGTGTCTCTGTGTGTGTCTCTGTGTGTCTCCCTGTGTCTCTGTGTCTCTGTGTCTCTGTGTCTCCCTGTGTCTCTGTGTGTCTCCCTGTGTCTCTGTGTGTCTCCCTGTGTCTCTGTGTGTCTCTGTGTGTCTCCCTGTGTCCCTGTGTCTCTGTGTCTCTGTGAGTCTCCCTGTGTGTCTGTGTGTCTGTGTGTGTCTCTGTGTGTCTCTGTGTGTCTCTGTGTCTCTGTGTGTCTCTGTGTCTCCCTGTGTCCCTGTGTCTCTGTGTGTCTCTGTGTCTCCCTGTGTCCCTGTGTCTCTGTGTGTCTCTGTGTGTCTCCCTGTGTCTCTGTGTGTCTCTGTGTGTCTCTGTGTGTCTCTGTGTCTCTGTGTGTCTCTGTGTCTCCCTGTGTCTCTGTGTCTCCCTGTGTCTCCCTGTGTCTCTGTGTGTCTCTGTGTGTCTCTGTGTGTCTCTGTGTCTCCCTGTGTCTCTGTGTGTCCCTGTGTCTCCCTGTGTCTCTGTGTGTCTCTGTGTGTCTCCCTGTGTCTGTGTGTCTCCTTGTGTCTCTGTGTGTCTCTGTGTCTCTGTGTGTGTCTCTGTGTGTCTCCCTGTGTGTCTCTGTGTGTCTCTGTGTCTCTGTGGGTCTCTGTGTGTGTCTCTGTGTGTGTCTCTGTGTGTCTCTGTGTGTCTCCCTGTGTCTCCCTGTGTCTCTGTGTGTCTCTGTGTGTCTCTGTGTCTCTGTGTGTCTCTGTGTGTGTCTCTGTGTGTCTCTGTGTGTCTCCCTGTGTCTCTCTGTGTCTGTGTGTGTCTCCCTGTGTCTCCCTGTGTCTCCCTGTGTGTCTCCCTGTGTCTCTGTGTGTCTCCCTGTGTCTCTGTGTGTCTCCCTGTGTCTCTGTGTGTCTCCCTGTGTCTCTGTGTGTCTCCCTGTGTCTCTGTGTGTCTCCCTGTGTCTCCCTGTGTCTCTGTGTGTCTCTGTGTCTCTGTGTGTCTCTGTGTGTCTCTGTGTCTCTGTGTGTCTCTGTGTGTGTCTCTGTGTGTCTCTGTGTGTCTCCCTGTGTCTCTCTGTGTCTGTGTGTGTCTCTGTGTGTCTCCCTGTGTCTCTGTGTGTCTCTGAGTGTCTCTGTGTGTCTCTGTGTGTCTCTCTGTGTCTCCCTGTGTCTCTGTGTATCCCTGTGTCTCCCTGTGTCTCTGTGTGTCTCTGTGTGTCTCTGTGTGTCTCTGTGTCTCTGTGTGTCTCCCTGTGTCTCCCTGTGTGTCTCTGTGTCTGTGTGTGTCTCCCTGTGTCTCTGTGTCTCTGTGTCTCTGTAGTCTCTGTGTGTCTCCCTGTGTCTCTGTGTGTCTCTGTGTGTCTCCCTGTGTCTCTGTGTGTCTCCCTGTGTCTCCCTGTGTCTCTGTGTCTCTGTGTGTCTCTCTGTGTCTCTGTGTGTCTCTGAGTGTCTCTGTGTTTCTCCCTGTGTCTCTGTGTGTCTCCCTGTGTCTATGTGTGTCTCCCTGTGTCTCCCTGTGTCTCCCTGTGTCTCTGTGTCTCCCTGTGTCTCTATGTGTCTCTATGTGTCTCTGTGTGTCTCCCTGTGTCTCCCTGTGTCTCTGTGTGTCTCCCTGTGTCTCTGTGTGTCTCCCTGTGTCTCCCATGTCTCTGTCTGTGTGTGTGTCTCTGATGTGTCTCCCTGTGTCTCTGTGTCTCCCTGTGTCTTTGTGTGTCTCCCTGTGTCTCTGTGTGTCTCCCTGTGTCTCCCTGTGTCTCCCTGTGTCTTTGTGTGTCTCCCTGTGTCTCTGTGTGTCTCTGTGTGTCTCCCTGTGTCTCCCTCGGTAAGACATCTTGTCCCTGTGTCTCCCTGACTGTGTGACTGTGTAGACCCAGAGAGTGAGCCCTGCTTTGGAGACCGAGTGAGTGTGTGTGTAACTGTGTGACTGTGTAACTGACTGTGTGTGTAACTGTGTGTGTGTGTAACTGTGTAACTGTGTATGTGTGTAACTGTGTAACTGTGTGTGTAACTGTGTATGTAACTTTGTAACTGTGTAACTGTGTGTATCACTGTGTAACTGACTGTGTAACTGTGTAGACCCAGAGAGTGAGCCCTGCTTTGGAGACCGAGTGAGTGTGTAACTGTGTGTGTGACTGTGTATCACTGTGTAACTGACTGTGTGTAACTGTGTGTGTAACTGTGTGTATGACTGTAGACCCAGAGAGTGAGCCCTGCTTTGGAGACCGAGTGAGTGTGTGTGTGTAACTGTGTATCACTGTGTATCACTGTGTGTAACTGACTGACTGTGTGTAACTGTGTATCACTGTGTGTAACTGTGTGTGTGTAACTGTGTAACTGACTGTGTGTAACTAACTGTGTGTAACTGTGTGTGTGTGTAACTGTGTGACTGTGTAGACCCAGAGAGTGAGCCCTGCTTTGGAGACCGAGTGAGTGTGTGTGTAACTGTGTGTGTAACTGTGTGTAACTGTGTATCACTGTGTAACTGTGTGTAACTGTATAACTGTGTGTGTGTAACTGTGTATCACTGTGTGTGTATAACTGTGTGTAACTGTGTGTGTGTGTTTAACTGTGTGTGTGTAACTGTGTATCACTGTGTAACTGTGTAACTGACTGTGTAACTGTGTAACTGTGTGTAACTGTGTGTGTGTAACTGTGTAACTGTGTATCACTGTGTGTAACTGTGTATCACTGTGTAACTGTGTATCACTGTGTAACTGTGTGTGTGTAACTGTGTAACTCTGTATAACTGTGTTACTGTGTAGACCCAGAGAGTGAGCCCTGCTTTGGAGACCGAGTGAGTGTGTAACTGTGTGTATGTAACTCTGTGTAACTGTGTATGTGTGTAACTGTGTAACTGTGTGTGTAACTGTGTGTATTTAACTTTGTAACTGTGTAACTGTGTATCACTGTGTAACTGACTGTGTGACTGTGTAGACCCAGAGAGTGAGCCCTGCTTTGGAGACCGAGTGAGTGTGTATGTAACTGTGTAACTGTGTATCACTGTGTAACTGTGTGTGTGTAACTGTGTATTACTGTGTAACTGACTGTGTGTGTAACTGTGTGTGTAACTGTGTATCACTGTGTAACTGACTGTGTGTGTATCTGTGTGTTACTGTGTGTATTACTGTAGACCCAGAGAGTGAGCCCTGCTTTGGAGACCGAGTGAGTGTGTATGTAACTGTGTATCTCTGTGTAACTGACTGTGTGTGTATCTGTGTGTTACTGTGTATGACTGTAGACCCTGAGAGTGAGCCCTGCTTTGGAGACCGAGTGAGTGTGTCACTGTAACTGTGTAACTGTGTATCACTGTGTAACTGTGTGACTGTGTAACTGTGTAACTGTGTGTAACTGTGTGTGTGTAACTGTGTAACTGTGTGTTACTGTGTAACTGTGTGTAACTGTGTGTGACTGTGTAACTGTGTGTGTGTGTGTGTAACTGACTGTGTGTATAACTGTGTAACTGTGTGTGTGTAACTGTGTAACTGTGTGTGTGTAACTGTGTATCACTGTGTATCACTGTGTTACTGTGTGTATGACTGTAGACCCAGAGAGTGAGCCATGCTTTGGAGACCGAGTGAGTGAGTGTGTAACTGTGTAACTAACTGTGTAACTGTGTATCACTGTGTGTATCACTGTATAACTGTTTGACTGTAGACCCTGAGAGTGAGCCCTGCTTTGGAGACCGAGTGAGTGTGTAACTGTGTGTGTGTGTAACTGTGTGTGTAACTGACTGTGTGTGTGTAACTGTGTGTCTGTGTAGACCCTGAGAGTGAGCCCTGCTTTGGAGACCGAGTGAGTGTGTAACTGTGTAACTGTGTATCACTGTGTGTGTGTAACTGTGTGTAACTGTGTATCACTGTGTGTGTGTAACTGTGTGTAACTGTGTATCACTGTGTGTGTGTAACTGTGTGTAACTGTGTATCACTGTGTGTGTGTAACTGTGTGTAACTGTGTATCAATGTGTGTGTGTAACTGTGTGTTACTGTGTGTAACTGTGTGTGTGTGTAACTGTGTGTAACTGTGTAACTGTGTATCACTGTGTGTGTGTAACTGTGTAACTGTGTATCAATGTGTGTGTGTAACTGTGTGTTACTGTGTGTAACTGTGTGTGTGTATCACTGTGTGTTTGACTGTAGACCCAGAGAGTGAGCCCTGCTTTGGAGACCGAGTGAGTGAGTGTATCACTGTGTAACTGTGTATCACTGTGTAACTGACTGTGTGACTGTGTTAGTGTATGACTGTAGACCCTGAGAGTGAGCCCTGCTTTGGAGACCGAGTGAGTGTGTAACTGTGTATCACTGTGTAACTGACTGTGTGTGTAACTGTGTGTTACTGTGTAACTGTGTAGACCCAGAGAGTGAGCCCTGCTTTGGAGACCGAGTGAGTGTGTCACTGTGTAACTGTGTAACTGACTGTGTGTGTTACTGTGTGTAACTGTGTAGACCCAGAGAGTGAGCCTGCTTTGGAGACCGAGTGAGTGTGTGTGTAACTGTGTGTCTGTGTATCACTGTGTATCACTGTGTAACTGTGTGTGTGTAACTGTGTGTAACTGTGTGTCTGTGTAGACCCTGAGAGTGAGCCCTGCTTTGGAGACCGAGTGAGTGTGTATGTAACTGTGTATCACTGTGTAACTGACTGTGTGTATCACTGTGTAACTGTGTTTGACTGTAGACCCTGAGAGTGAGCCCTGCTTTGGAGACCGAGTGAGTGTGTCACTGTGTAACTGTGTATCACTGTGTAACTGTGTGTGTGTAACTGTGTGTGTTACTGTGTGTCTGTGTAGACCCAGAGAGTGAGCCCTGCTTTGGAGACCGAGTGAGTGTGTGTGTAACTGTGTGTGTGTGTAACTGTGTATAACTGTGTGTAACTGTGTGTATCACTGTGTAACTGTGTGTGTTACTGTGTGTGTCTGTGTAGACCCTGAGAGTGAGCCCTGCTTTGGAGACCGAGTGAGTGTGTAACTGTGTGTAACTGTGTAACTGTGTATGTGTGTAACTGTGTAACTGTGTATCACTGTGTAACTGTGTATCACTGTGTAACTGTGTGTGTGTAACTGTGTAACTCTGTATAACTGTGTTACTGTGTAGACCCAGAGAGTGAGCCCTGCTTTGGAGACCGAGTGAGTGAGTGTCTAACTGTGTGTATGTAACTCTGTGTAACTGTGTGTGTGTGTAACTGTGTAACTGTGTATGTGTGTAACTGTGTAACTGTGTGTGTAACTGTGTGTATGTAACTGTGTAACTGTGTATCACTGTGTATCACTGTGTAACTGTGTATTACTGTGTAACTGACTGTGTGTGTAACTGTGTGTGTAACTGTGTATCACTGTGTAACTGACTGTGTGTGTATCTGTGTGTGTAACTGTGTATCACTGTGTAACTGACTGTGTGTGTATCTGTGTGTTACTGTGTATGACTGTAGACCCAGAGAGTGAGCCCTGCTTTGGAGACCGAGTGAGTGTGTATGTAACTGTGTAACTGTGTATCACTGTGTATCACTGTGTAACTGTGTGACTGTGTAACTGTGTAACTGTGTGTGTGTAACTGTGTAACTGTGTGTTACTGTGTAACTGTGTGTAACTGTGTGTGACTGTGTAACTGTGTGTGTGTGTGTGTAACTGACTGTGTGTATAACTGTGTAACTGTGTAACTGTGTGTGTAACTGTGTGTGTGTAACTGTGTATCACTGTGTATCACTGTGTAACTGTGTGTTACTGTGTAACTGTGTATCACTGTGTAACTGTGTGTATGACTGTAGACCCTGAGAGTGAGCCCTGCTTTGGAGACCGAGTGAGTGTGACTGTGTATCACTGTGTGACTGTGTGTGTATCTGTGTGTAACTGTGTGTAACTGTGTAACTGACTGTGTAACTGACTGTGTGTGTAACTGTGTGACTGTGTAGACCCTGAGAGTGAGCCCTGCTTTGGAGACCGAGTGAGTGTGTGTGTAACTGTGTGTGTATCACTGTGCAACTGTGTATCACTGTGTAACTGTGTAGACCCTGAGAGTGAGCCCTGCTTTGGAGACCGAGTGAGTGTGTGTGTAACTGTGTGTGTGTGTAACTGTGTGTGTGTGTGTAACTGACTGTGTGTGTGTAACTGTGTGTGTGTAACTGTGTGTTTGACTGTAGACCCAGAGAGTGAGCCCTGCTTTGGAGACCGAGTGAGTGTGACTGTGTATCACTGTGTAACTGTGTGTGTGTAACTGTGTAACTGTGTGTATCACTGTGTAACTGTGTGTATGTAACTGTGTGTAACTGTGTGTGTATCACTGTGTATGACTGTAGACCCAGAGAGTGAGCCCTGCTTTGGAGACCGAGTGAGTGTGTGTGTAACTGTGTATCACTGTGTTACTGTGTGTTTGACTGTAGACCCTGAGAGTGAGCCCTGCTTTGGAGACCGAGTGAGTGTGTATGTAACTGTGTGTTACTGTGTAACTGTGTGTGTGTAACTGTGTATCACTGTGTAACTGTGTGTAACTGTGTGTAACTGTGTAGACCCAGAGAGTGAGCCCTGCTTTGGAGACCGAGTGAGTGTGTGTGTAACTGTGTGTGTATCACTGTGTGACTGTGTAACTGTGTGACTGTAGACCCAGAGAATGAGCCCTGCTTTGGAGACCGAGTGAGTGTGTAACTGTGTAACTGTGTGACTGTGTGTGTAACTGTGTATCACTGTGTGTGTATGACTGTAGACCCTGAGAGTGAGCCCTGCTTTGGAGACCGAGTGAGTGTGTGTGTAACTCTGTGTGTATCACTGTGTTACTGTGTAACTGTGTGTGTGTAACTGTGTAACTCTGTATAACTGTGTGTCTGTGTAGACCCTGAGAGTGAGCCCTGCTTTGGAGACCGAGTGAGTGTGACTGTGTATCACTGTGTAACTGTGTGTGTGTAACTGTGTAACTGACTGTGTGTGTTACTGTGTAACTGTGTAGACCCTGAGAGTGAGCCCTGCTTTGGAGACCGAGTGAGTGTGTGTGTAACTGTGTATCACTGTGTAACTGTGTATCACTGTGTAACTGTGTATCACTGTGTGTATCACTGTGTAACTGTGTTTGACTGTAGACCCAGAGAGTGAGCCCTGCTTTGGAGACCGAGTGAGTCGCCTTCTGCTCGACTCTGTGCTGGGCTACGACGATTTGCTGATGGGGAGCGTCAAGACTCTGGCTGAGGCCGAGCACAACAAGGGTAGAGACACTCAGAGACACACGGAGA
This sequence comes from Petromyzon marinus, assembly GCF_048934315.1. Taxonomy (NCBI): domain Eukaryota; kingdom Metazoa; phylum Chordata; class Hyperoartia; order Petromyzontiformes; family Petromyzontidae; genus Petromyzon; species Petromyzon marinus. The sequence continues at coordinate 18,204 of NW_027423692.1, read as the reverse complement.
CACTCAGAGACACACACACAGAGACACAGAGACACTCAGAGACACACAGACACAGAGACACACAGAGACACACAGAGACACACAGAGAGACATAGAGACACTCACAGAGAGACTCACAGAGACACACAGAGACACACACACAGAGACACACAGAGACACACAGAGACACACACAGAGACACACGGAGACACACAGAGGCACACAGAGACACACAGAGACACAGAGACACGGAGACACAGAGACTCACAGAGACACACAGAGACACATAGACACGGAGACACAGAGACAGAGGAACTCAGAGACACTCGCAGAGACACATACAGAGACACACAGAGACACACAGAGACACACAGAGACACATACAGAGACACACAGAGACACACATAGAGACACACAGAGATACACACACACATAGAGACACAGAGACACTCAGAGACACACACACAGAGACACACAGAGACACACAGAGAGACACTCAGAGACACACACACAGAGACATAGACACGGAGACACGGAGACACACAGAGACACTCAGAGACACACACACGGAGACATACACAGACACACAGAGACACACAGACACACACAGAGACACGGAGACACACAGAGACACACAGAGACACAGAGACACACAGAGACACACACACACACACACAGAGACGCTCGTAGAGACACAGAGACACACAGAGACACACAGAGACACTCAGAGACACACACAGAGACACACAGAGACACACAGAGACACACAGAGACACACACAGAGACACTCATAGAGACACACAGAGACACTCATAGAGACACACACAGAGACACACACAGAGACACACACAGAGACACACACAGAGACACACACAGAGACACACACAGAGACACAGAGACACACAGATACAGAGACACGGAGACGCAGAGAGAGACACACAGAGACACACAGAGACACACACAGAGACACACAGAGACACACAGAGAGACACACACAGAGAGACACTCAGAGACACTCACAGAGACACACAGAGAGACACAGAGACACACAGAGACACACAGAGACACACAGAGACACACACAGAGACACACAGAGACACACAGAGAGACACACAGAGAGACACACAGAGAGACACACAGAGACACACACAGCGACACACACAGAGATACTCACAGAGACACGCAGAGACACTCACAGAGACACAGAGACACACACAGAGACACACACACAGACACACAGAGACACACAGAGACACTCAGAGACACACATAGAGTCACTCACAGAGACACTCACAGAGACACGCAGAGACACTCACAGAGACACGCAGAGACATTCACAGAGACACACACAGAGACACACACAGAGACACACATAGAGACACACAGATACACACAGAGACACTCATAGAGACACACCGAGAGACAGAGACACACAGAGACACACACAGAGACACTCACAGAGACACACACAGAGACACTCACAGAGACACACACAGAGACACTCATAGAGACAACACAGAGACACGGAGACACACGGAGACACGGAGATGCAGAGAGAGACACAGAGAGACACACACAGAGACACTCACAGAGACACTCACAGAGACACTCACAGAGACACTCACAGAGACACTCACAGAGACAGAGAGCGACACAGAGAGATGGGTGAGTGGGTGAGTGGGTGAGTGGGTGGGTGTGTGGGTGGGTGAGTGGGTGGGTGGGTGGGTGAGTGGTTGGGTGGGTGGGTGAGTGGCTGGGTGGGTGAGTGGCTGGCTGGATGAGTAGGTGAGTGAGTGAGTGGGTTGGTGGGTGAGTCGGTGGGTGAGTAGGTGGGTAAGTGGGTGGGTGGGTGAGTGGGTGGGTGGGTGGGTGAGTGGGTGGGTGGGTGAGTGGGTGGGTGGGTGGGTGAGTGGGTGGTTGGGTGGGTGAGTAGGTGGGTGGGTGAGTTGGTGAGTAGGTGAGTGCCACAGGCTAGAGAAGAGATGGAGTGATGTGGTACAGGAGGACGTGAAGGACGCTCGTGAAGGACGCTACTGGGCAGTGCCAGGCTAGGTGCACCTTGAGGCTACTGGGCGATTGGAGGCAGTCGCCTTCCAACAACAACGGAGGGTGGAGGAGCGACGCTCACAACAACGAGCGGAGCGCCGGGTGGCTAAAGCACAGCAGGTTGGCACAGTAGGGGGCACAGGTGGTGCATCAGCCAGTCATCTCAGTCAGTCGACCCGTGGCACCTGCTGGGTCTGCCCCGTGACCTCCTGCCAGCGGGCGTTCGACACTTCACGTGGCCTCAGGGTGCACATAGCCTGGCACAAGCATCGTGGTGACGTCACCGCCACTTAGTGGCGAATGGCGGTTGTTGTTGTCTGTGTGTGTCTGTGTGTGTGTGTCTGTGTGTGTGACTGTGTGACTGTGAGGGAGGGTGGCGTTTGTGCACAGACTGCCCTATATGACATCATAACAACAGTCTGGACCACTGGACGGGTTCCGCAGGATTGGAAGGATGCCCTGGTGGTCCCCCTTTTTAAGAAGGGGGACCGCACAGACTGTAACAACTACAGGGGCATCTCACTCCTCAGTGTGCCGGGAAAGGTCCTGGCAAGGATTATTCAGCATCGCCTTGCCAGGCACGCTGAGGAGAGGCTTGCGGAGCCCCAATGCGGTTTCAGGAAAGGGCGGTCCTGCACAGATGCCATATTTTCTGTCCGTCTCCTACAGCAGAGGTGTAGGGAATTCCAACAAGACCTACATCTCTGCTTTATTGACCTGGTCAAGGCCTATGATACCATCAGTAGGCCTGGGCTCTGGGTCGTTCTTCGTGCTTTTGGAGTACCTGACCCTCTGCTCACGATCATTAAGGACCTTCATGATGGTGAGCGGGCCCGGGTAAAACTACGTGGCCGGGAGTCAGAGCCATTCCCTGTACACCTTGGGGTGCGACAGGGATGTCCTCTGGCTCCCACATTATTTAACATCTATTTTGACCACGTAGTTCGTGAAGCCTTCAATTGCTGTACCGGGGGAATCTCCATATGGTACAGATATAATGGGAGGCTAATCGATGCCCGGGTGCGGTCAAGGGATGGCTCCCTATTGCTCAACCACGTTATGTATGCTGATGACTTGGTAATAGCTGCTCAGTCAGAGGAGGAGTTGGAGACGCTGCTGCTGAGACTGGAGCGTGCCACTAAGAGGTGGGGCCTTACCATCAGCCCCACCAAAACTAAGCACCTGCCTGGGTGTTTTGTACCATCGGACACTCCACCCCCACAACTCCCAATCGGTGATGGGGCAGTTGTGGAGAGAGTGGAGAGTTTCCCATACCTGGGCAGTGTGCTTATGACTGGCTCCAGTTTAACAGCAGAGGTCTCACTCCGAATCAGTCGAGCGGCAATATCTTTTCATCGGTTGCGTAACGCTGTGTGGAAGCTACCTGGTCTGTCGCTCCGCACTAAGCTTCAGGTCTTCTCGGCCACGGTCATTCCCTCCCTTCTCTACGCTTGCGAAACGTGGACCCCCCTAATGGAACATCTTCGCCGGTTAGAAACATTTAGGCTGACCTGCCTACGATCCATCCTGGGTTTAACCAGACTGGATTGTGTGAGGAGCTCACAAATCCTTGAAAGATCTGGGCAGGGTCCCATCGGTGAGCTCCTCCGGCAGGCAAGGCTGCGATGGCTGGGTCATGTAGCCCGCATGCCCAGCCACCGCATGCCGAAACAGCTTTTGTTTGGCCGGATTGAGGGGGCTAAGCGGGCGTGGCACGGGCTAGAAAAGAGATGGAGTGATGTGGTACAGGAGGACGTGGAGCTGAGTGGACTTGCCGATGACTGGTACCAGCGGTGTCAAGATCGGCCTCTGTGGAGGAGGCTCGTGAAGGATGCTACTGGGCAGTTGGAGGCAGTCGCCCTCCAACAACAACGGAGGGCGGAGGAGCGACGCTCACAACAGCGAGCGGAGCGCCGGGTGGCTAAAGCACAGCAGGTTGGCACAGTAGGGGGCACAGGTGGTGCATCAGTCAGTCATCTCAGTCAGTCGACCCGTGGCACCTGGGTCTGCCCCGTGACCTCCTGCCAGCGGGCGTTCGACACTTCACGTGGCCTCAGGGTGCACATAGCCTGGCACAAGCGTCGTGGTGACGTCACCGCCACTTAGTGGCGAATGGCGGTTGTTGTTGTTGTTGTTGTTGTGTGACTGTGTGTAGGGTTTCTACGTAACGTGATCACGGGAGAACATTATCGCTTTGTCTGTGTGTGTGTGTGTGTCTGTGTGTGACTGACTGTGTGTGTGACTGACTGTGTATCTGTGTGTGTGTGACTGTGTGTGACTGTGTGTGTGTGTGACTGTGTGTGTGTAGGGTTTCTACGTAATGTCATCACGGGAGAACATTATCACTTTGTCTCTCTGTGTGTGTGTGTGACTGTGTGTGTAACTGTGTGTGTGTGCGTGACTGTGTGTGTGTGTGACTGTGTGTGTGACTGTGTGACTGTGTGTGTAACTGACTATGTGTGTGACTGTGTGACTGTGTGTGTAACTGTGTGTGTGTCTGTGTGTGTGACTGTGTGTGACTGACTGTGTGTGTGACTGACTGTGTGTATGTGTGTCTGTGTGTGTGACTGTGTGTGTGTGACTGTGTGTGTGTGTGTGACTGTGTGTATGACTGTGTCTGTGTGTGTGACTGTGTGTGTGTGACTGTGTGTGTGTGTGTGTGAGACTGTGTGTATGACTGTGTCTGTGTGTGTGACTGTGTGTGACTGACTGTGTGTATGTGTGTCTGTGTGTGTGACTGTGTGTGTGTGACTGACTTTGTGTGTGTGTGTGACTGACTGTGTGTGTGTGTGACTGTGTGTGTGACTTTGTGTGTGTGACTGTGTATGACTGTGTGACTGTGTGTAGGGTTTCTACGTAACGTGATCACGGGAGAACATTATCGCTTTGTCTCTCTGTGTGTGTGTGACTGTGTGTGTCTGTGTGTGTGACTGTGTGTGTGTGTGACTGTAACTGTGTGTGTCTGTGTGTATGTGTGTGTAGGGTTTCTACGTAACGTGATCACCGGAGAACATTATTGCTTTGTCTCTCTGTGTGTGTGTGTGACTGTGTGTGTGTGTGACTGTGTGTGTGTGACTGACTGTGTGTGACTGTGTGTAGGGTTTCTACGTAACGTGATCACCGGAGAACATTATTGCTTTGTCTCTCTGTGTGTGTGTGTGACTGTGTGTGTGTGTGACTGTGTGACTGTGTGTATGTGACTGTGTGTAGGGTTTCTACGTAACGTGATCACCGGAGAACATTATTGCTTTGTCTCTCTGTGTGTGTGTGTATCTGTGTGTGAGTGTGTGTGTGACTGTGTGTGACTGTGTGTGTGTGTCTGTGTGTGTGTGTAGGGTTTCTACGTAACGTGATCACGGGAGAACATTATCGCTTTGTCTCTCTGTGTGTGTGTGTGTGTGACTGTGTGTGTGTGACTGTGTGTGTGTGTGTGACTGTGTGTGTGTGTGACTGTGTGTGTGTCTGTGTGTGTGACTGTGTGTGTGTCTGTGTGTGTGACTGTGTGTGTGTGACTGTGTGTGTGTCTGTGTGAGTGTCTGTGTGTGTGTGTCTGTGTCTGTGTGTGTGACTGTGTGTGTGTGACTGTGTGTGTGTCTGTGTGAGTGTCTGTGTGTGTGTGTCTGTGTGTGTGTGTGACTGTGTGTCTGTGTGTGTGTGACTGTGTGTGTGTGTGACTGTGTGTGTGTGTGACTGTGTGTGTGTGTGTGTCTGTGTGTGTGTGACTGTGTGTGACTGACTGTGTGTGTGACTGTGTGTGTGTAGGGTTCCTACGTAACGTGATCACCGGAGAACATTATCGCTTTGTCTCTCTGTGGATGGCTCGAAGCTCCTACATCACGGCTGGGCTCATCATGGCCATATTTGTGAGTTTACTCAGTCACTCACTCAGTCAGTCAGTCACTCAGTCAGTCACTCAGTCACTCAGTCACTCACTCAGTCAGTCACTCACTCACTCACTCAGTCAGTCACTCAGTCAGTCACTCAGTCAGTCAGTCAGTCACTCAGTCACTCAGTCAGTCACTCAGTCACTCAGTCAGTCACTCAGTCACTCACTCAGTCAGTCACTCACTCGCTCAGTCACTCAGTCACACAGTCAGTCACTCAGTCACTCAGTCAGTCACTCAGTCACTCAGTCAGTCACTCAGTCAGTCAGTCACTCACTCAGTCACTCAGTCAGTCACTCAGTCACTCACTCAGTCAGTCACTCACTCGCTCAGTCACTCAGTCACACAGTCAGTCACTCCGTCAGTCAGTCACTCAGTCACTCAGTCACTCACTCAGTCAGTCACTCAGTCACTCAGTCACTCAGTCAGTCACTCAGTCAGTCGCTCAGTCACTCAGTCAGTCACTCAGTCACTCAGTCAGTCACTCAGTCACTCAGTCACTCACTCAGTCAGTCACTCACTCAGTCAGTCACTCACTCAGTCACTCAGTCAGTCGCTCAGTCACTCAGTCAGTCACTCAGTCACTCAGTCAGTCACTCAGTCAGTCACTCAGTCACTCACTCAGTCACTCACTCAGTCAGTCACTCAGTCAGTCAGTCACTCACTCAGTCACTCTGTCAGTCAGTCACTCACTCAGTCACTCACTCAGTCAGTCACTCAGTCAGTCAGTCAGTCACTCACTCAGTCACTCCGTCAGTCAGTCACTCAGTCAGTCAGTCACTCACTCAGTCACTCAGTCACACAGTCAGTCACTCAGTCAGTCACTCAGTCAGTCACTCAGTCAGTCACTCAGTCAGTCACTCAGTCAGTCACTCAGTCAGTCACTCAGTCAGTCACTCTGTCAGTCACTCAGTCAGTCACTCTGTCAGTCACTCACTCAGTCAGTCACTCAGTCAGTCACTCACTCAGTCACTCAGTCAGTCACACACTCACACACTCACTCAGTCAGTCAGTCACTCACTCAGTCACTCAGTCACTCACTCAGTCAGTCACTCACTCAGTCACTCAGTCAGTCACTCAGTCACTCAGTCAGTCACTCACTCACAAACTCAGTCACTCAGTCACTCACTCAGTCAGTCGCTCAGTCACTCACTCAGTCACTCAGTCACACAATCAGTTACTCACTCAGTCACTCACTCAGCCACTCAGTCACTCACTCAGTCACACAATCAGTCAAACAGTTACTCACTCAGTCACTCACTCAGTCACTCAGTCACTCACTCAGTCACTCACTCAGTCACTCACTCAGTCACTCACTCAGTCAATCAGTCACTCACTCAGTCACTCACTCAGTCACTCACTCAGTCACTCAGTCACACACTCAGTCACTCACTCACTCATTCACTCACTCAGTCACTCAATCAGTCAGTCACTCACTCAGTCACTCAGTCACACACTCAGTCACTCACTCAGTCACTTGCTCAGTCACTCACTCACTCAGTCACTCAGTCACTCAGTCACACAGTCACTCACTCACTCAGTCACTCAGTCACTCAGTCACACAGTCAGTCACACACTCAGTCACTCAGTCACACACTCAGTCACTCAGTCACTCACACACTCAGTCACTTAGTCACTCACTCAGTCACTCACTCACTGTGTCTGTGTATGTGTAGACTGTGTGTGTGGCTGTTTGTGTCTGTGTTTGGTTGTGTATATGTGTGTCTGTGTGTATGTATGTCTGTGTGTGTCTGTGTGTCTGTGTGTGTCTATGTGTATGTATGTGTGTGTCTGTGTGTCTGTGTGTGTCTATGTGTATGTATGTGTGTGTCTGTGTGTCTATGTGTATGGCTGTGTGTCTGTGTGTGTGTCTATGTATGTGTGTCTGTGTGTGTGTATATATGTGACTGTGTGTGACTGTGTGTGTCTGTGTGTGTGTATATACGTGACTGTGTGTCTGTGTGTGTGTATATATGTGACTGTGTGTGTGTCTGTGTGTGTGTGTGTATATACGTGACTGTGTGTGTCTGTGTGTGTGTATATATGTGACTGTGTGTGTGTCTATGTGTGTGTATATATGTGACTGTGTGTGTGTCTGTGTGTGTGTATATATGTGACTGTGTGTGACTGTGTGTGTGTCTGTGTGTGTGTATATACGTGACTGTGTGTGTCTGTGTCTGTGTATATATGTGACTGTGTGTGACTGTGTGTGTGTCTGTGTGTGTCTATGTGTGTGTATATATGTGACTGTGTGTGTGACTGTGTGTGTGTCTGTGTGTGTATATACTTGACTGTGTGTGTGTGTGTCTGTGTGTGTGTATATACGTGACTGTGTGTGTCTGTGTGTGTGTATATATGTGACTGTGTGTGTGTCTGTGTGTGTGTATATATGTGACTGTGTGTGACTGTGTGTGTGTCTGTGTGTGTGTATATACGTGACTGTGTGTGTCTGTGTCTGTGTATATATGTGACTGTGTGTGACTGTGTGTGTGTCTGTGTGTGTCTGTGTGTGTGTATATATGTGACTGTGTGTGTGACTGTGTGTGTCTGTGTGTGTGTGTATATACGTGACTGTGTGTGTCTGTGTGTGTGTATATATGTGACTGTGTGTGTGTCTGTGTGTGTGTATATATGTGACTGTGTGTGACTGTGTGTGTGTCTGTGTGTGTGTATATACGTGACTGTGTGTGTCTGTGTCTGTGTATATATGTGACTGTGTGTGACTGTGTGTGTGTCTGTGTGTGTCTGTGTGTGTATATATGTGACTGTGTGTGTGACTGTGTGTGTGTCTGTGTGTGTGTGTATATACGTGACTGTGTGTGTCTGTGTGTGTGTATATATGTGACTGTGTGTGTGTCTGTGTGTGTGTATATATGTGACTGTGTGTGACTGTGTGTGTGTCTGTGTGTGTGTATATACGTGACTGTGTGTGTCTGTGTCTGTGTATATATGTGACTGTGTGTGACTGTGTGTGTGTCTGTGTGTGTCTGTGTGTGTGTATATATGTGACTGTGTGTGTGACTGTGTGTGTCTGTGTGTGTGTGTATATACGTGACTGTGTGTGTCTGTGTGTGTGTATATATGTGACTGTGTGTGTGTCTGTGTGTGTGTATATATGTGACTGTGTGTGACTGTGTGTGTGTCTGTGTGTGTGTATATACGTGACTGTGTGTGTCTGTGTGTGTGTATATATGTGACTGTGTGTGTGTCTGTGTGTGTCTGTGTGTGACTGTGTGTGTGTCTGTGTGTGTGTATATACATGACTGTGTGTGACTGTGTGTGTGTGTATATATGTGACTGTGTCTGTGTGTGTGTCTGTGTGTGTGTAGACTCTGTCTGTGTGTGTGTATATACGTGACTGTGTGTGTCTGTGTGTGTGTAGACTCTGTCTGTGTGTGTGTGTATATACGTGACTGTGTGTGTCTGTGTGTGTGTAGACTCTGTCTGTGTGTGTGTGTATATACGTGACTGTGTGTGTCTGTGTGTGTAGACTCTGTCTGTGTGTGTGTGTATATACGTGACTGTGTGTGTCTGTGTGTGTGTAGACTCTGTCTGTGTGTGTGTGTATATACGTGACTGTGTGTGTCTGTGTGTGTAGACTCTGTCTGTGTGTGTGTGTATATACGTGACTGTGTGTGTCTGTGTGTGTAGACTCTGTCTGTGTGTGTGTGTATATACGTGACTGTGTGTGTCTGTGTGTGTGTAGACTCTGTCTGTGTGTGTGTGTATATACGTGACTGTGTGTGTCTGTGTGTGTGTAGACTCTGTCTGTGTGTGTGTGTATATACGTGACTGTGTGTGTCTGTGTGTGTGTAGACTCTGTCTGTGTGTGTGTGTATATACGTGACTGTGTGTGTCTGTGTGTGTGTAGACTCTGTCTGTGTGTGTGTGTATATACGTGACTGTGTGTGTCTGTGTGTGTAGACTCTGTCTGTGTGTGTGTGTATATACGTGACTGTGTGTGTCTGTGTGTGTGTAGACTCTGTCTGTGTGTGTGTGTATATACGTGACTGTGTGTGTCTGTGTGTGTGTAGACTCTGTCTGTGTGTGTGTGTATATACGTGACTGTGTGTGTCTGTGTGTGTGTAGACTCTGTCTGTGTGTGTGTGTATATACGTGACTGTGTGTGTCTGTGTGTGTAGACTCTGTCTGTGTGTGTGTGTATATACGTGACTGTGTGTGTCTGTGTGTGTGTAGACTCTGTCTGTGTGTGTGTGTATATACGTGACTGTGTGTGTCTGTGTGTGTGTAGACTCTGTCTGTGTGTGTGTGTATATACGTGACTGTGTGTGTCTGTGTGTGTGTAGACTCTGTCTGTGTGTGTGTGTATATACGTGACTGTGTGTGTCTGTGTGTGTAGACTCTGTCTGTGTGTGTGTGTATATACGTGACTGTGTGTGTCTGTGTGTGTAGACTCTGTCTGTGTGTGTGTGTATATACGTGACTGTGTGTGTCTGTGTGTGTGTAGACTCTGTCTGTGTGTGTGTGTATATACGTGACTGTGTGTGTCTGTGTGTGTGTAGACTCTGTCTGTGTGTGTGTGTATATACGTGACTGTGTGTGTCTGTGTGTGTGTAGACTCTGTCTGTGTGTGTGTGTATATACGTGACTGTGTGTGTCTGTGTGTGTGTAGACTCTGTCTGTGTGTGTGTGTATATACGTGACTGTGTGTGTCTGTGTGTGTGTAGACTCTGTCTGTGTGTGTGTGTATATACGTGACTGTGTGTGTCTGTGTGTGTGTAGACTCTGTGTGTGTGTATATACGTGACTGTGTGTGTGTCTGTGTGTGTGTAGACTCTGTCTGTGTGTGTGTGTATATACGTGACTGTGTGTGTCTGTGTGTGTGTAGACTCTGTCTGTGTGTGTGTGTATATACGTGACTGTGTGTGTCTGTGTGTGTGTAGACTCTGTGTGTGTGTATATACGTGACTGTGTGTGTGTCTGTGTGTTTGTGTAGACTCTGTCTGTGTCGATGCTTCTGCGCTACTCCCACCACCAGATCTTCGTCTTCATCGGTAAGAGAACCACACAGACACACACACACAGACACACTCACTCACACACAGACACACACACACAGACACACACACAGACACACACACAGACACTCACACACACACACTCACACACACACACAGACACACACAGACACACACACAGACACTCACACACAGACACACACACACACACACAGACACTCACACACAGACACAGACACACTCACTCACACACAGACACACACACACAGACACTCACACAGACACACACACAGACACTCACACAAACACTCACACAGACACTGACACACAGACACACACACACACAGACACACACACAGACACTCACACACAGACACACACACACACACAGACACTCACACACAGACACACACACAGACACACAGACACACACACACACACAGACACACACACACACACACACAGACACACACACACAGACACACGCAGACACACACGCAGACACAGACACACACACACAGACACACTCACAGACACACACACACACAGACACACTCACACAGACACACACACAGACACACTCACACAGACACACTCACACAGACACACACACAGACACACACACGCAGACACACAAGCAGACACACACACGCAGACACACAAGCAGACACACACACAGACACACACACAGACACACACAGACACACAGACACACACACAGACACACAGACACACACACAGACACACACAGACACACACACACAGACACACACACACAGACACACACAGACACACACAGACACACACACAGACACACTCACACAGACACACACACACACAGACACACACACAGACACACACACGCAGACACACACGCAGACACACACACAGACACACTCACACAGACACACACACAGACACACACAGACACTCACACAGACACACAGACACACACACAGACACACACACGCAGACACACAGACACACACAGACACACACAGACACACTGTGTGTGTGAGGTGCTCGCTAACAGCACTTGCCCCTACAGTCTGTTAAGGCTATACGGGGGATGGTATTTGTTGTGTGTGGTAGTGATGGTACTTGTGCTGTGTGGTAGTGATGGTACTTGTACTGTGGTAGTGATGGTACTTGTTGTGTGTGGTAGTGATGGTACTTGTACTGTGTGTGTGGTAGTGATGGTACTTGTACTGTGTGTGGTAGTGATGGTACTTGTACTGTGTGGTAGTGATGGTACTTGTACTGTGTGGTAGTGATGGTACTTGTACTGTGGTAGTGATGGTACTTGTACTGTGGTAGTGATGGTACTTGTACTGTGTGTGTGGTAGTGATGGTACTTGTACTGTGTGTGGTAGTGATGGTACTTGTACTGTGTGGTAGTGATGGTACTTGTACTGTGTGGTAGTGATGGTACTTGTACTGTGGTAGTGATGGTACTTGTACTGTGTGGTAGTGATGGTACTTGTACTGTGTGTGGTAGTGATGGTACTTGTACTGTGTGTGTGGTAGTGATGGTACTTGTACTGTGTGGTAGTGATGGTACTTGTACTGTGTGGTAGTGATGGTACTTGTACTGTGGTAGTGATGGTACTTGTACTGTGGTAGTGATGGTACTTGTACTGTGTGGTAGTGATGGTACTTGTACTGTGTGGTAGTGATGGTACTTGTACTGTGTGGTAGTGATGGTACTTGTACTGTGGTAGTGATGGTACTTGTACTGTGTGTGTGGTAGTGATGGTACTTGTACTGTGTGTGAGGTAGTGATGGTACTTGTGCTGTGTGGTAGTGATGGTACTTGTACTGTGGTAGTGATGGTACTTGTACTGTGTGGTAGTGATGGTACTTGTACTGTGTGTGGTAGTGATGGTACTTGTACTGTGTGGTAGTGATGGTACTTGTACTGTGTGTGTGGTAGTGATGGTACTTGTACTGTGTGTGGTAGTGATGGTACTTGTACTGTGTGGTAGTGATGGTACTTGTACTGTGTGTGTGGTAGTGATGGTACTTGTTGTGTGTGGTAGTGATGGTACTTGTACTGTGGTAGTGATGGTACTTGTACTGTGTGGTAGTGATGGTACTTGTACTGTGTGGTAGTGATGGTACTTGTACTGTGTGGTAGTGATGGTACTTGTACTGTGTGGTAGTGATGGTACTTGTGCTGTGTGGTAGTGATGGTACTTGTACTGTGTGTGGTAGTGATGGTACTTGTACTGTGTGTGTGGTAGTGATGGTATTTGTTGTGTGTGGTAGTGATGGTACTTGTACTGTGGTAGTGATGGTACTTGTACTGTGTGGTAGTGATGGTACTTGTACTGTGTGGTAGTGATGGTACTTGTACTGTGTGGTAGTGATGGTACTTGTACTGTGTGGTAGTGATGGTACTTGTGCTGTGTGGTAGTGATGGTACTTGTACTGTGTGTGGTAGTGATGGTACTTGTACTGTGTGGTAGTGATGGTACTTGTACTGTGGTAGTGATGGTACTTGTACTGTGTGGTAGTGATGGTACTTGTACTGTGTGTGAGGTAGTGATGGTACTTGTGCTGTGTGGTAGTGATGGTACTTGTACTGTGGTAGTGATGGTGCTTGTACTGTGTGGTAGTGATGGTACTTGTACTGTGTGGTAGTGATGGTACTTGTACTGTGTGGTAGTGATGGTACTTGTACTGTGTGGTAGTGATGGTACTTGTGCTGTGTGGTAGTGATGGTACTTGTACTGTGTGGTAGTGATGGTACTTGTACTGTGGTAGTGATGGTACTTGTACTGTGTGTGTGGTAGTGATGGTACTTGTACTGTGTGTGAGGTAGTGATGGTACTTGTGCTGTGTGGTAGTGATGGTACTTGTACTGTGGTAGTGATGGTACTTGTACTGTGGTAGTGATGGTACTTGTACTGTGTGGTAGTGATGGTACTTGTACTGTGTGTGTGGTAGTGATGGTACCTGTACTGTGGTAGTGATGGTACTTGTACTGTGTGGTAGTGATGGTACTTGTACTGTGTGTGTGGTAGTGATGGTACTTGTACTGTGGTAGTGATGGTACTTGTACTGTGTGGTAGTGATGGTACTTGTACTGTGTGTGTGGTAGTGATGGTACCTGTACTGTGGTAGTGATGGTACTTGTACTGTGTGTGGTAGTGATGGTACTTGTACTGTGTGGTAGTGATGGTACTTGTACTGTGGTGGTGATGGTACTTGTACTGTGTGTGTGGTAGTGATGGTACTTGTACTGTGTGGTAGTGATGGTACTTGTACTGTGGTAGTGATGGTACTTGTACTGTGTGGTAGTGATGGTACTTGTACTGTGTGTGTGGTAGTGATGGTATTTGTTGTGTGTGGTAGTGATGGTACTTGTACTGTGGTAGTGATGGTACTTGTACTGTGTGGTAGTGATGGTACTTGTACTGTGTGGTAGTGATGGTACTTGTGCTGTGTGGTAGTGATGGTACTTGTACTGTGTGGTAGTGATGGTACTTGTACTGTGGTAGTGATGGTACTTGTACTGTGTGGTAGTGATGGTACTTGTACTGTGTGTGTGGTAGTGATGGTACTTGTACTGTGTGTGAGGTAGTGATGGTACTTGTGCTGTGTGGTAGTGATGGTACTTGTACTGTGGTAGTGATGGTACTTGTACTGTGGTAGTGATGGTACTTGTACTGTGTGGTAGTGATGGTACTTGTACTGTGTGTGTGGTAGTGATGGTACCTGTACTGTGGTAGTGATGGTACTTGTACTGTGTGGTAGTGATGGTACTTGTACTGTGTGTGTGGTAGTGATGGTACTTGTACTGTGGTAGTGATGGTACTTGTACTGTGTGGTAGTGATGGTACTTGTACTGTGTGTGTGGTAGTGATGGTACCTGTACTGTGGTAGTGATGGTACTTGTACTGTGTGTGGTAGTGATGGTACTTGTACTGTGTGGTAGTGATGGTACTTGTACTGTGGTGGTGATGGTACTTGTACTGTGGTAGTGATGGTACTTGTACTGTGTGGTAGTGATGGTACTTGTACTGTGTGTGTGGTAGTGATGGTACTTGTACTGTGGTAGTGATGGTACTTGTACTGTGTGGTAGTGATGGTACTTGTACTGTGTGGTAGTGATGGTACTTGTACTGTGGTAGTGATGGTACTTGTACTGTGTGGTAGTGATGGTACTTGTACTGTGTGGTAGTGATGGTACTTGTACTGTGGTAGTGATGGTACTTGTACTGTGTGGTAGTGATGGTACTTGTACTGTGTGTGTGGTAGTGATGGTACTTGTACTGTGGTAGTGATGGTACTTGTACTGTGTGGTAGTGATGGTACTTGTACTGTGTGGTAGTGATGGTACTTGTACTGTGTGGTAGTGATGGTACTTGTACTGTGTGGTAGTGATGGTACTTGTGCTGTGTGGTAGTGATGGTACTTGTACTGTGTGTGGTAGTGATGGTACTTGTACTGTGTGGTAGTGATGGTACTTGTACTGTGGTAGTGATGGTACTTGTACTGTGTGGTAGTGATGGTACTTGTACTGTGTGTGAGGTAGTGATGGTACTTGTGCTGTGTGGTAGTGATGGTACTTGTACTGTGGTAGTGATGGTGCTTGTACTGTGGTAGTGATGGTACTTGTACTGTGTGTGTGGTAGTGATGGTACTTGTACTGTGTGTGAGGTAGTGATGGTACTTGTGCTGTGTGGTAGTGATGGTACTTGTACTGTGGTAGTGATGGTGCTTGTACTGTGTGGTAGTGATGGTACTTGTGCTGTGTGGTAGTGATGGTACTTGTGCTGTGTGTGTGGTAGTGGATCTGCTACAGATGCTGGAAATGAATTTGAGTATCGCCTTTCCTGCCGCTCCTCTGCTCACCGTCATCCTCGCCCTCGTTGGTACTCAGACACAGTCAGACAGTCACACACAGTCACACACAGTCACACTCACACACACAGTCACACACACAGTCACTCACACACACACTCACACACACACTCACACACACTCACACAGTCACACACACTCACACACACACTCACACACACACTCACACACACTCACAAACACACTCACACACACAACACACACACTCACAAACACACTCACACACACACTCACACACACAACACACACACTCACACACACTCACACACACACACTCACACACACTCACACACACACTCACACACTCACTACACACTCACTACACACACACAGACACACACACTCATACGCTCACACACACAGTCACTCACACAGTCACTCACACACACACAGTGACACTCACACACACATACAGTGACACACTCACACACACACACACAGTGACACACTCACACACACACACACTCAACACACACACTCACACACTCACTCACACACTCACACCACACTCACACACACACACTCACACACACACACTCACACACACACACTCACACACACACACTCACACACACACACACACACACTCACACACAGTCACACACACACTCACAGACACTCAAACACACAGTCACACACAGTCACACACACACACTACACACACTCACACACACAGTCACACACACACACAGTCACACACAGTCACACACTCACACACAGTCACACACACTCACACACACACAGACACTCAAACACACACACAGACACTCAAACACACACACACACAGTCACACACAGTCACACACACAGTCAGTCACACACAGTCACACAGTCACACACACACAGTCACACACAGTCAGTCACATACAGTCACACAGTCAGTCACACAGTCAGTCACACACACAGTCACACACACAGTCACACACACACTCACAGTCACACACAGACACAGTCACACACAGACACAGACACTCAAACACTCACACTCTCACACACACACACACACTCACACACCACACACACACACACACACACACACACACTCACACACACACACACACTCACCACACACACTCACACACACACACTCACACACACTCACACACACACACCTCACACACACACTCACACACTCACTCACACACTCACACACACTCACAACACTCACACACACACACTCACACACACACACTCACACACACACACTCACACACACACTCACACACACTCACACACACTCACACACACACTCACACACACACACTCACACACACACTCACTCACACACTCACACACACTCACACACACTCACACACACTCACACACACATCACACACACACTCACACACACACTCACACACACACTCACACACACTCACACACACTCAACACACTCACTACACACTCACACACACTCCCAACACCTCACACACACACACTCACACACACACACTCACACACACTCACACACACTCACACACACACACTCACACACTCACACACTCACACACACACCACACTCACACACACTCACTCACTCACTCACACACTCACACACACTCACACACACTCACACACACACTCACACACACACACTCACACACCACTCACACACTCACACACACACTCACACACACTCACACACACACACTCACACACTCACACTCACACACACACTCACACACACTCACACACACTCACACACACTCACACACACACTCACACACACACTCACACACACTCACACACACTCACACACACTCACACACACACTCACACACACACTCACACACACACTCACACTCACACTCACACACACACTCACACACACTCACACACTCACACTCACACACACACACACACACACACTCACACACACTCACACACACTCACACACACTCACACACACACTCACACACACACTCACACACACACTCACACACACTCACACACACACACTCACACACACTCACACACACTCACACACACTCACACACACACACTCACACACACACACTCACACACACACACTCACACACACTCACACACACTCACACACACTCACACACACACACACACTCACACACACACACACTCACACACACTCACACACACTCACACACACTCACACACACACTCACACACACACTCACACACACACTCACACACACTCACACACACACACTCACACACACTCACACACACTCACACACACTCACACACACACACTCACACACACACACTCACACACACACCACACTCACACACACTCACACACACTCACACACACACACTCACACACACACACACACTCACACTCACACACTCACTCACTCACTCACACACACTCACACACACTCACACACACTCACACACACACTCACACACACACACTCACACACACACTCACCTCACACACTCACACACACACTCACACACACTCACAC